>NW_005354174.1:6076390-6081451 GCF_000412655.1 Myotis brandtii | reverse complement strand
CTGAGGTCGACCCCTCAGATTGAGGACGTTTTTAGCAAAGGCCAGCTTAGGAGTACCCTAATTAAGTTCATAACAATGTACCTACCTATATAGTTTAAGTTTAAAAAATTTGGCTCTCAAAAGAAATTTCAATCGTTGTACTGTTGATATTTGGCTCTGTTGACTAATGAGTTTGCCGACCACTGCCCTAATGGGATCCATTTTGGAGACACACAGATCTTCCATAAGCCACACAGACTCCACGCACAAGACAATGTGTGGTTCCCTGCTTGGAGGGCTGCGTTCTCCTCCGATCACAGTAAATCAGAAAAGGCCCAGAGAGGGTGGCAGCTGGAGGCCAGAGCTGTCTCCAAGAAGCCACCGGCCTGGGATCAGGGCTGGCCCTCTCCTCCTCTCCGGCCAGCACCAGGACAGGCACTGAGGTGCCAGGAGGGAGAGGAAGATGACTCCTCAGGCTGGTGGCTTCCAGCACCTGCCATCAGCCCGGCCCTCCCTACCTTCCCAGGAAACGGGAGCCTGCGTCACCCCACCTGGGTGGCAGGTGCAGCCTTTTGCTAACCTCTCCACCCCCGTGTGACTTTGACAGTCATTTGAACCTGATTTCATCTGGGTAAGTACATGCAGGAGGACTGGGGGAGGAAGCAGATGTGGGAAGAGACTCGGAAGACCCTGAGCCTCTGCGCGCTCCAGGGAGTGAGGTGCAGCAGTGCAGCAGCTGACAGCGCCCGGGTTCAAACCCCAGCTCCTGCCCTTACTCTGTTCAGCTGCAGGTTTATCTCCTGCAGAGTGGGAGTAAAGTCGTCCACCTTGTATAGCTGTTGCCATGATTCAGAGACCCGGCACTCAGAAGGCACTCATTAAATGCTGCCTCGTTTCCCTCTGCACTTCTAGGGCCTGGCCTGGCGTGGGGACCCCGGGAGAGCGCGCCACTGCTTTTTGGTGGCAGAGCTGAAAAAGAACGCTGCGTGTCCAGCTCCAATCACCTCGAATGGGAGTAAGTGATAAGCAAATGAGATGGAATAAACTTGGACACAGAAAGCTAAGCGGCATTTTCTGGTGTGCACGCTCCCTACTGAGATACAGGAGAGAGAAGGCCGTCATTCCTGCGGTGCGCGGAATCCGATGGGGGAGGCAGTCAGCACCGGGTCCGAGGCATTCTTCTTGGACTCCGAGCAGCTCAGACGGGTCGCAGATAAGGCTCTACACTGAGCCGAGCCCTGGAACCATCTAAGACTCATCCCCAGCCCTTAGCTATCAAAACTCAAAATCACTCTTTATGTCTCTTCACACGCAATCTCTCCCAAGCTCCCCAAATCCCCCTACTAAGCTTCTGAAATCGGCAGAACCATTTGCCTTGGGCATGGAAATGAGATATCACAGAAAGTGGCCAGGAGAGGCCATTGTTTCTGGAGGACAAAGCGGGGAACCGAGCTTTTCGCAAAGGCTTTCGAAGCCGCGGCAGAAAGCGACGCGTTCCCTGGCTGGCGGGGGGGCCTCTCCCTGCCTTCCCCCTGTGACTGCAAATGCAGCCTGCTCGCAGCGTTGACATGCACGTTCCGCAGCATGAGCAGCCTAATACTGTATTCCTCTCCCACCACAGCTGCCTGGCCGCTTCACCCTGGAGTTGGGATGGTCGGAGGGTTTCTGAGCTCATTACAGCTCTGTCTTCACAGCCAAAGGAAAGGGAAGAATTGTGGTAATTACCCCAATGGCCCCATGAGGGGGCAGAAACCACTTTGTGTTGGAAAAAAGACAGGCTTGGAGGACAGGTCCAAATATCCCCACCTCCTCAGCTGTCCAGAGAGGTAATAACATGTATGATGCCAACTCCCCCCCCCCCTGCCCAACAGTAAAACTTATACTGAGCAGCTCCCTGGGGGAGGATGCCAAGTGTCCAGCATCTCCAGAACAAGGCCAGCCCAGAGCCGAGCCTCCCCCGGAGCAAGCAAAGGGCACATCCCTCGCTCAGATCTGGAAATGTCACATGGGAGAAGCTCCAGGGACCTCAGGCAGCAGCTAAATACTGCCATTTAGAGTTCTCTAATCCGGCTGAGCAGAAATTTCCAGATTTAAATTGTGCTCACCCAGGCATGATGAATGGTCGCAGACAGTCCTGAGTTTGCCCCAGCTCCCTTCACCCGCGGTCAGGTCCTCATTTAACTCCACAGTCTCAGGACTCAGCATGGGTGCCAGTTGGGTGTCCACAGAAAGAAAGGCGAACCACCAAGCCCCCACGGGAGTCCCCACCCCCGGAATTAAGGGGTCATCATAACACGGCGGTCAACGCGACCAAGAGGCGGGTTCGTGTTTGGCCTTGAAGTCATCAAGCTGGGGTCTTGCAGATGGAGGCATTGAATTGAGCAGGTTACTCGATTTCTCTGTGCCTTGGACTGTCCAGGTGTTGGAAGGGGGAGAATGGTGAGAATTAACAGAAAACCTAACAGCCATCCCTTATAACAGTGATGGCGAACCTTTTGAGCTCGGCGTGTCAGCATTTTGAAAAACCCTAACTTAACTCTGGTGCCGTGTCACATATAGAAATTTTTTGATATTTGCAACCATAGTAAAACAAAGATTTATATTTTTTATATTTATTTTATATATTTAAATGCCATTTAACAAAGAAAAATCAACCAAAAAAATGAGTTCGAGTGTCACCTCTGACACGCGTGTCATAGGTTCGCCATCCCTATAAGGTGTCTGACGCATTGTTTCCAAGAGAAGGTAGAAAAAGGAGCATTTACTGCTCGTTCCACAACGGTCACTAAGTGTATGCCCTGTGCAAGGCTACTTACTTATTTGACCCTCAAAACAACTCTGAAGTGGGGACTGGGGAAGTGTCTTTCTCCCAAGTGGTTCCGGCTTGTCCAAGATCACCCTGCTAGTTAGTCTTGGAGCCAGCATGACATGGCGACGGTCTTGGCTGCTAGTCCACTGCTCTCTCAACTCTCACACATGCTCCTTTGAGAGTGGCTAACAGGACTGATGCATGAAGATTTCTGGTGTCTCCCTGGGATTAACGTGAGGATCTGTTGCTTGGAGGAGGGCCCTACCACCCCATGTCATCTCCAAGTGACCCAGGAGCTGTCTCAGAATGTCGGGGTTTTCACACCAAGTTTCATGGGACCCTGGGATCCACAGAGGTGCTTTGGGGCTGCCAGGGGTAGTATGTGTGTGTGTGTGGCGGGGGGGGGCACAGGTACTCTGGGTTGCCCATTCGACCAGAGCAATGCCAGCTCTTACCTACAAGGCTAACTGTTGGGAGACCTGTTTAAGATTTAATATGAAGCAATGATTTGTTTCTTGAAGGAGGAGGAGGAGGAGGAGAGGAAGAAGGAAGGGGAGGGGAAGAGAAGGAAGAGGAGGAGAAAGAAAAAACGAAAGAGAAAAGGAAAGAAGCTTGAGATGCACCCTCCTGGGAGCTTCTGAGAACAGACCCCAGAATCTACCCTGTGGATATCAGGGACAGAGGGGCAGCCTGCTCTGAGCCACAGCGAGCCCTCTCACGCCTGCTGCATGCCTGCAGGCACACACTGGGCGCCTGCTGTGTGCAGAACCCCGACCAGGTGGACCAGGCGGCGGTGGGTGGAGGTACTTAGAGGTGATGACTCCTGCCCTTTGAGACTTTGAGGAAGCAGAACAGACATCCCAAAGGCAGAAGAAGGAGGCCAGCAAATGCTAATTAATGCGGCCAGTCTGGTCCTTGGAATTTCCCCCCCTTTTATTTATGTCCCCAAACCAGACTGTAATTTTCCAGGGGGCAAGAAACACGTCTCACTCATCAATAGTCCTTCTCATATACGTCAGATGTGAGAACGGCTCACAATCTTGTGGCCGAGAGACCAGCAATTCCAGCGGGGGGCTGCCAGGGGTGGTATGTGTGTGTGTGTGTGGGGGGGGGGGAACAGGTACTCTGGGTTGCCCATTCGACCAGAGCAATGCCAGAGGGTCACTGATTTTCCTCTGGATAGTGGGGCCCGGGAAGGTCCCACAAAGGAGGTGAAATTTCAGCTGCATCTTGCAAGAAGAACAGCAGCGCTCCATATTCCTCTTCCACTTGCCTAGGGGTTCGGTGTCCAATCCCTCAGGAAAGCCATCAGGGATGCCAGCGTGAGCTTGGGGGGGGGGGCGGGCCCCGAAGGAAAGGGATGCTGGACTTCCAGGGGCTGGTCTCAGGGCCTCTGGAGGAGAGCTTGGAGCGGGCTTTCGAAGGAGGAGGAGCCTGAACTGGCTCCGAGGGGAAGGGAACGTGTCCAGGTTGAGATCATGCCAGCAGCAAAGGCAATTAAGTGAAGCCAGCCGGGCTTGAGGCAGAGACTGGCAATAAAGGGGAGGCGGGGAGGGAGAGCCAGTTAAGCTCGAGTAGAGCGAAAGGCACAAGGAAATAAAGGTGCTGAAGAGTGAGCTGGGAAAGAAGAGGGAAACGGCTCAGGGGCTGGGACGTTTGAGGCCAGTACCACCCAGGTGTTCCTGGCTTCACAGTAACATGCCGTCAGAATTGTGGTCATGGGGGAGCACTCCGCCTCAATCACAGCGTCGCCAGCGCCCTATGAAGCAGGGAGCTCTTCCCAGGGGACCTCTGGCTGACCCCTCCCTTCTGCCTCAATCCCCAAGTCTGGGCGCTCCCTAGCCCCGCCAGGAGCCCCGGGAGGAGAGTGGCAGCGGCCTGGCTGGGCTGGCAATGCCTCCCAGCTGTGACTGATGTCTGGGGTTTCTGGAAATCAGACCTGCACACTCCCACACGCGCTCCTCTACACTCATCGCCAGGTGAAGGCACTGATCCGTGCGCGAGGAAAGGAGGGACACAGACACACACTCACACTCACTCCGCACGTTAAAGGTCCCCAGGGCCGGCTAAGGACCGGCCGGCGTCCGGGGTTGGTGAGCGAGGTAGCTGGAAACGTGGTTTGCGTCCGTGCTCCCAGGGAAGCGGTGCCGCGGCTTCCTGCGCGCAAATACTGTGAATGAACCCGGGGAGACGGAGCGAGGGAGAGAGAGCGCACGCGAGGGCGGGGCGGGGGCGGGGCGGGAAGGAGAGAAAACCCGGGCCGGCGCAGGTGG
>NW_005354174.1:6074897-6075693 GCF_000412655.1 Myotis brandtii | reverse complement strand
CCTCGCGGCCAGCTGGGTACCAGCTCGGGGTCCCTCCCGGCTGGGGACCCCCCAACACACCGATCCCACAAACTCTCCACTAGCACACGCACACCCCCTCGCACACAGACAATGAAACACACCGAAACTCACGCGCGCGCGCAGCCGGACACCAAAACGATCCCAAGGGACCGCGCCGACGTCCCCGGGGGAGGGGGAGGCTAGCTGGGGGGGGCCGGGAGGAGGCTGGGATGGGGGAGCGGACACGAGAGGAGGGGAGGGCGGAGGGGGAGGGGTTGCTTGGCAACCAGTGTCTCTGCGATTGCTATGGGAACTGGTCATCCTGGGGCGGGGCCGGCCGGGGGTGGGGAGCGCCAGGACCGCTCAGCTCCAGCTCCGGGCCCGGGTCCGAGGGGTGAGGGCTCCCAGCGGGTCTGGGGGAGCCCTGGTTGCCCGAACCTGACGCCGCCGAAACCTGCTCCATCCCCTATTCTTTCATGGGGCTACTCGTCTGCTCCTACCTGCTCGGTGGGAAGGGCAGGGGAGCGACACCCAGTCTCCCCTGACTGAGGCAGCGAGCCCTCCGTGGTGGTCCCTGGGCAAGGAGGCTGCGGGGGACCTCGATAGAGAACTGGGGCGCGCAGGGGCGACCCGCAGACCGGGAACGGCCTGGGAGGGGCGTGGCCGCCCATCAGAGGGCAGGAGAGGCGATGAGCCTCGACCTCCGAGGCACAAGAGGCCGAGTGGTGGTGTAAGGTGGGAATGCCTCTAGGGGCCGGAATTGGGTGCCCCGGGACTGTGGGGGCCGCTCCCTCCC
>NW_005354174.1:6060033-6074868 GCF_000412655.1 Myotis brandtii | reverse complement strand
CGGGCCTCAGAGCCTCGGTGCCGCCCGCCCAGCTGCGGAGCTCGTGCCACAGGTGGTTGTGGAGGGGCCCTCGGCCCCAGGCAGGTGGACGGGTCTGCCTCTGGGGCTTGGCTTCCCACTGGAGACGAGATTGGGGAAGTGGCAGAGCGTTCCTTCCAACCATCTTTCGATAGAGTTTCGTCGTTGTTTTTCTGTCACCTTTCCTGCGTGTGAACTCCGCCCCTTTGTTTTTCGGGGAAATTCTCCCCCACACCTAGCCTCCCCTGCAAACAGTGCGGCGTGGTTGGATCTCGGTGGAAGTTGGGGAGGAGCTCTTAAAAAGATGGCCCTTTTCTGGCCGCGTTTGGAGGCATCTATAAAGAGGCTCTGTGGAGCTGGGTAGCTCAGTGAGGCCCAACTTGTGCCCTTTCTCTCCTCCTAGAATCTCTAGGACCTAGACCAAGCCTGTTCTTACCTGGAATCCTGCCCACCTCCGCCCCCCACCTCCACTCCCAAACTGGGCTGCTTTGCCCTTTGCAGTTTGGAGCTTAATGCCAGGGGTGACTGTGCAATCAATAGTTTGGGAAACACAGCTGCACAAAGGAGCGGGGGGCGAGGGGGGGTGGCATGATCACACCCTCCTCTTGCCTTTTGAAAAACGTCATTTTGGGTGTGCAGTTGCTCAGATCACGAACACCTACTCCTCTCATTTGGAGGACGTACCCACGTCACTCCCTGCCATGGCACCTGAGTTAGACACAGAGCAGGGGCTGCGGAGCCCGCCTCACAGGCTGCACGGGGCGCTGTCCACGTGGCACCGTAAGTCATGCTACTGTCACCACCCAGACAGAGCTTCCAGGTTCCCTGTGGAAATTGGAGCTGCTCCACGCCAGCAAGCCGGGCCTCTGCACAGCGGCTCCAATGCCTCCTTTATTAATTCCTCATCCTAATTAGGATGGATGTGTTCATCAAGAAAGCCCGGAGCTCCGGGCAGCTGGCAGAGGGAGGGTGGGGGACTGCCGTCGGGGGCCTTCACCAGTGCCCCAGCCATCCCCATGAGGCCTGGGGTTCCAAGGCCAAGCCAGGCCACCTCCCAGGGCCAGAGCTTCCTTGGACCAACCCAGGTCTGGGAAAGCTGGTTCAGAATTTCTTGTCTTGACTAGAATCCTCATGACAGCCCCCCAACCTGTGTGGAAACCGCCAGCTTATCTCATCACAGCACATCACAGAGCCCAACAGGGGTGAATCTGACATCTACGATGCCACCACCTGCCAGCGAGTGTCTGGGCTGAGCTGCAGACAGCACATTAACCCCAGGCCACTCCCTGGGGGCAGGGGGGGGGGGCAGGCTCAGGCACCTCAATATTGGTTTTTGTGTGTCAACTGCATTATCTCCACCTGTTCTCTAACAGAGTGCCCCAAAGCATTACGTGGGGAAAAAGAGAGAGAGATCCAACCTCTGAGCGGAAACTGGAGAAATACTGCAGCAGGCAGCTAACAAAGCGCCGGTTGTGATGGCGGAACTCTGAAGGGTTCGCTGGCAACTCACAAACAGCGGAGTCAGTTTCCTGGTGGTTCCCCATCAATGATGTTGCCAGCCCAGGAGAGCCCAGCTCTCAGTGTATGTGAAGCAGCCATGCAGTTTGGCAGGGCTGCCTGCAGAAGGGCCCCTGGGTGCCGCCCTGAGGCCCCCTCCCCCAGGGCTCGCATCCCACAGCCTCTTTCTGACACCTCCCCCGCCCCCCACAAAACCCGGTCTTCCCTTCTGCCCTTCTATTGGACAAGTGTCAGAATACTCCAGTGCCCAGAGCCTTGTGCAGGTTCCCGCATGGCATGATCACAGAGGCCCTGAGAGGGCGCTGTCTTCACCCCGTCTGCAGGCAGGAAGCAGGCTCAGAGAGGGCAAGGCACTTGCCCAGAGGCCCCCAGGAAGGAGGCTGCAGGGCCAGGTTTGACTCCCTGTAGGGCTCTTCCCACCATGTCATCCTGCCCCTTCCCGACAACTTCTGGGATGCGGTTAAAATGCAGCACATGGAACCAAGTACCTGACTATCCAGGAAGGAAGGCATTTAGAAGAGAGAAGGTACAAGTGATATACAGATATTGCATAATGCTTGCGCTCTCTCGCTCTCTCTTTCTCTCTCACTCTCTCTCCCTCCCCCCCCTTCCTCCCTCCCTCCCTCCTTCCACCATGTTCTGGACTAGCTTGTCCCAACCATAATCAGCCACCTGCGCCTTCCCTCCCCACGACCCCTATTTATTCTTTCTTTGTATCTTTGGTGACACTCAGCCCAAGTCTGGGGACATTGGAAAAGAGTAATAAATCTTTGCAGACTTTTCAATCACAGGAATCGCCAGCCAACATTTGTCCAATCTCTCCTGCATTTGGAATTAGGCGAGCTGTAGATAGAATGTCAACTAGCATTTCGGAGCCATTGCTGTGTGTGGGGACAGGAGACTTGTGAAAACAAGGAGAGGACCAGGAGACTCGGGGCCCAGACGACAGCAGCTCATGTCCGCGTGTCAAAGCCCACATGCCCACTGTTAGCTCCGGAGCGGCCACGAGGGACCCAGTCCCTGTGCGGCCATCAGGAGAGTTCTGGCCCCTGGATAAACAGTCCTGGCAAAGTACAGCCTCGGCAGCGCCCTGCCTCTCGCTCTGTCTGAGCCTTAAAATGGCAGCCTTGGTGCCAGGGGTGAGCCCTGTGCCTGCTGTGCCAGCTCCAGTCTGGGCACTAGCCTGGGAAGGTGTGGAAAGATTCTGGACCCTGAGAGTGACAGGGTCCTTTGCCCCAATCACGCTCACCTTCCTACCTGGGCAGCATCTCACACACCAGCGTCCCCACACTTTATTCACACCGTGGCACACAGAGAAAAAGAGAAGATTAATCCTGTTCCCTGGGGCCGGGGAGGGAGAGGGCAGACATCCATGACTACCCAGGGCTCCAGCCCCTCTTCCCAGTCCTTCCAGGTGCTCGGAGGTGGAGGAGGGCTCACTGCCCCAGCACCGGGAAGCCTCTCACAGCAGGTCAGCTGGGAAGCTCTGCCTTAAGCCATGCTCCCCACATCACACCATTCAGAGAGGTTTAGATCCAGATGACATCCTTTCTCCACCTGCCCCAGGCCAGACACTGGGCTGGGAACCATTCCTGTGTGTGTTTGCTTTCATTTTCTCTTGCAATAACACACGACAGCCTGTCAATCAGGCCCCAGGGCTTGACAGCAGCCGGCACAGGCCCCCTTCCCGCCAGCCCAGCCAGTCACCCCCGCTCCGGTCCTCCTTTGCCCTCTGGTGTTAATACTAACAGCCTTCAGGCATTGAAGACCTCCTGCAGGACTTACATTAGTTGGTGTAATTGTCAACAACACCTCGAGGTAGATGTTAATTATCTGCCTTTTACAGGTGTAGAAACTAGGCTCAGGGTGGCCACAGCTGCGGAGAGCAGGATGCCTTCTGCTGTCCTGGTCTCGGCTGGGCTGCGCATGAGCAGACAGGCCAGGCTTCCACCGGCCAGGGGGTGCCCTTTTTTCTTTTTTTTTTAATCGCCCAGATTTGGGAAGGGTGTTGTAATAGTCAGCTCGAGCTGCCATAGCAAAACATGATAGATTCAGTGGCTTACACAGCAGACATTTCTTTCTTTTTTTAATTTTTTTTATTGATTTCAGAGAGGAAGGGAAAGGGAGAGAGAGAAACATCAATGATGAGGATCATTGATTGGCTGCCTCCTGCACGCTCCACACTGAGGTGCGAGTCTGCAACCTGGGCATGTCCCCTGACAGGGTTCAGGGAATTGAACCGTGACCTCCTGGTTCATAGGTCGATGCTCAACCACTGAGCCATGCCAGTCGGGCAGACATTTATTTCTCACAGTTCTGTAAGGATGGAAGTCCAAGATCAAGGTGTCAACCACTTGGGTTCCTGATGAGGGCTCTCTTCCTGGCTTGCAGACTGCCACCTTTTCACTGTGTTCAGTGGTCTCTTCATATAAGGGCACTAAGCCCATCATGAGGACCCCACCCTTATGAGCTCATCCACACTGAGTCACCTCCCAAAAGCCCCACCTCCAAGCACTATTGGGATTAGAGTGTCCACCTATGGATTGTTCCTGCTTTATAACTGGTGCTCACTCTCCAGTCATCCGGGGAGGGGCCCTGGCAGTCCCCTCTTGTGTCTGCCTTCCCTAATGCCCTGCACCATCTCTTCACCTTCCTCTGTTCCTCACTCTTTTCTCCTGTCTCATAATAAAATACTAGCTCCCTTTAACTGGAGCCTCGTGACTGAGGAGAAGCTGGGGATCATGGTGGACCCCAGCCTGGGATCTGACTTAATGGCCCCACCACAGAGCTGGCTTTGGAGGAACTCTGTGTCTAAGGCTTCAGAAAGTTTCAATAGGAAACTGGCAGTTCTTTAACAGAAGCATCCTGTGTGCGTCTCCTCAGAAGGCCAAGATCCTGGGTGTTTCAGGACAGAGTCATGGAAGTTCAGAGCAGGAGGGGCCTCGGGTCATCAGATCCAGGGTTCAAAGGTGAGGGGGACAAGGAACAGGATAGCCCGAGTGGGGCTGTGGAAGAGAGCCTGGTGGGCCTCTCCAGTAGAACCAGGTTCACAGCGGCCTTGTGGCAGGCTCATAGAAACAGGGAGCGGTTTCTCCAACTGGAAGAGCCTTTGAGGTTACTTAGTTCAACGGCTCCCACCCTTTTTTCTGCTAAGACAGTCACCTGCCTGCCAGGCATGCTTCTGTTCATTCATTCACACATGCACGCATTCATTCATTCAGCGCATGCTCACTGAGCACCTGCTCTGTGTGGGACCTGGAGGCTCTGAGTCGCGGTGGTGGACCGGACAGAGCCGGTCCCTGCTCCCCTGGAGCTGGCATTCTAATGAGGTAGCTGGCACTTCCAGGTACTAATGAGCGCTGTGATGAAAACAGCAGGGGCTGTGCTGACGGAGGCTGGGAGGGATGCTGTCAGAGGAGGGGACAGGCAAGAGCTGTCAGAGAAAGGCTGGCGAAGACCTTCCAGGAAGGAAAGCCAAGGCCCCAGGAGGAAAGATGCTGGTGAGGAGGGAGGAGAGTGACCTGGAGGAGGGCGGGGCAAGGCTCCTCCCTGCGTGGGGTGGGGCAGAGGCTTGGAGGGCAGGGGCAGGAGCCTGCTTTATTTTATGTGGGATCCTGTAAAAAGCTTAGGGGGCCTTTAGGGCAGGGGAATGAAGGGATCTGATTTATGCTTTTGGAATATTGTGTGGCTGCATGTGGAGAAGATTCTGGGAAGCAAGGGAGGCCACCAGGAAATGAGTCTGGACACTGTTGCCAGATGGCTACTTGAAATATATACTCTATAAAGTGTATATAGGTTTGTCTAAACACAGCGCTGTTCACCTGAAAGTAATATAAAATAATATCGAATGTCAACTGTAATTGGGAAAAATTATTCTTAAGTTTAAAAAAAAAAGAGTAATGAGTTGCAGGTGACCCAGCTCCCCCTGCCTGTGACAGCCCAGCATGTGTCCACACTGGGGATGCAAATGACTGATGTGGCCCAATCCTCATGCTCTGCAAGCAAAAGGGACTGAAGACCAGAGAGGTAGAGGGACTTACCCAAGGTCACACAGCTCGTATAGGTAAACGGAGCCGGTAGCAGAAGCGGGTGTGGGGGCTGCCTGGATAGGGCTCTGTCTGCACAGCCTCCCCTGGGGCCGGCACGTGGGTGAAGGTTGGGCCAGAAGCAGCCGCCATAGCGCAGGGTAAGAAGCAAGAAATGCAGAAAGGCAAGGAACTCACTCCCTGCGGGCCTTTCTGTGCCGCAGCTCGGCACCTCCCTCACAGTTCACTGCAAACACACACTCTGAGAAGCAGCGCTGTCCTCCAACAAGGGCGGTCTCCCGTGAGTGTGTGCCTGTGCACGGGCTGGCTCTCCGGGAAACAGCTCCAGAAAGAGAACAGACCGGTTCTACCCCCCAGGGACGGGCCAGGCAGGACCTACCTGGATTTCCCCCGGAGCCCGCCTCCTGGCGCTCTGGGAAGTGCCATACAAGACCATCTTTTCTGAACTATAAGTCAGGACCTGGTACCAGACCAAGGGCCTTTTTTCCTAACGTATCAATTTCTTCATATGAAAAAACTTTCCCAAGCTGTGAAAAGCACATCACATGGCTTTCCTCTGTTTGTTCTTTTTGTCTCCAACCAAAAACGGAAAGAAGGAAGGAAGGGACAAAGTAAGTACTGTAATAGGTGAGGGACTGGGACGGAAGTTAAAATAAAATTAGGCAACTAAGACGGTTGAGTCCGGTTAGTGCACGAAAGGCTGGCTCAGTTGCCAGAGGTGGGCCACCGATGTGTCTCTGGGCTTCCCGGGGCGGGGACAGAGAGAGGAACATGGCCACAGGTCAGAGTTGCAGTGTACGCGTAATAAAAGGAAACTGGAGCTCAAGAGAAGCCCGGCTCTTTCTGACACAGAAGCCTGGGAGAAATGTATTCGTGACTCCGTATACACCAGACAGTCTCCTATCACATTAAAATAGACTTTATTGAAAGGCAGCAAGGGGTAAAGGAAAGAGGCCAAGTTCGGGGGAGAGAAGATCCCAGTTTTGCCAGGTCGCTGTGTGGCTTCAAGCAGGTTACTTAACCTCTCTGAGTTGTTGCTCACATGTCTGAAAAATGGGATAATGAGGCTATAGATGTGAAAGTACCCAGCACACACCTACAGAGTAGGTGCCCTGGCCTCTCTATCCCACCAGGCTCCTGGTTGTGGGCCGGCAGCCAGATGAGGAACTTAGCTGCCAACCTCCAGCGCACAGGGGCTGTGAGGGAGGCCCGGAAGGTCATCCATCACCCGGCAGCCATGGGGCAGGGGCTAGACATTCTTGCCCCTTTGTATTTCCAGGCATCCTGGATGTCTCTGCTGGGTCAGCACAGGGCTGGGGTCCAGAGGACGCCCCGCCCCCCTCAGTGAAGTTCCAGGGTCTTTGCAAAGACCCCAGGCTCTCTGCTGGGTCAAGGAGGGCAGGGTGTGACTTCACACTGAGCCATGCTTGGCTTTGGCTTCCGGCCTCCTCCTCCGCCCTTCCCACTGCTAGAGCCAGGAAGGGGCCAGAGGGCCCCACTGTTGGGGTCCCGGAGCCAGAGCAGTGCTTGGATCTGAAGAGTCCTCTGCTTGTTTTGGCTCCCCCCTCCATCCCTCCATCACGCCCACATCCACCCACCCCCTACACTTCCTTCAGGCCACCTCCTCCATAAAGTCAACCCCAGCTCCTTCCTCGGGCTCCTGGAGCACTGGTCCTCTAGCCACAGGGGGCTTCACAGAGCTGGAATTTGTAAGGGCTTTGGGTTTTAACTGGGGGGGTGGAGGGGGGCTGACCCTTCTGTGCCTCCTACCTTGCCAAGCCCATCGGTGTTCAACAAATGCTGTTTGTGGCTCTTTCCTCCCCGCCATGGCCCCATCTCTGAGTGTGGAAAGGCCCAGGGGAGTTTCTTGACTCAGGCCCAGCTCCAGAGCCTGGGAGAGAAGCGAGTCACTAAAAATGCTTAGACTCCCTGGCTAACGTGCCATCAGCCTCTGTCACCTACTCTCCCTGAGGAGACAGACGGGGGCTGGATGCTGTCCCAGCTCGCGCTTTCCACCCCCCATTCGTCCACATGGAAGCAGCGGCCTCAGACACCAGCACTGAAGTCACACAGACCTGGGGTTGAGTCCAGACTCTGCCCCTTGTCAGCTGTGTGTCTTCAGACAAATTACCTGCCCTCTCTGAACTCCAGTTGCCCTCGTTGTAAAACAGAAGCATCATCGAATCAACCCCTGGGATTGTTGTAAAGGTTCTAGGAAAAAAACACACACAAATAACCCTCGCGGTGCCTGGCACCCTGTAGATATTCAGGTGTTACCTCCACTCCATTTCCATGTTTCCTGAAACTTGGAAGTTTTCCCGAAGAATTCAGTGGCCCAACCTTGGCAGCTGAGCTGAGTGGGGCCCCGGGTCAGCTCCTGGGTCCCCAGGGCCTGGGAATGGAGAAGCTGTGCCTCCCCGGGGATGTCGGGCCAGTGGGAACACCTCTCAGAGGCCGCACCGCTCCGAGTGGCTTCTGTGAACCATAAAACCAGAACCTGAGGGCTGTCAATTACAGGGTCCAGCACAGAGGCAGCGCCTGGGGCGGTGACGGCAGCCCCCCAGGACCCGCGTCCCCTCATCCCATTCCCTGGCAGGCACTGAGGCTGCAGCTGTGGACTCCAGGAACACGGGCTGTGATTAAAGGAGGTCAAGGGGCTGGGGTGGGAGTCAGGAGACTGTGGCCTGGTCCTGATTCTGCCACTAACCATCTGGACAATCACCTGTTTATCCCTGAACTGCTTAGAGCCTCTGTTTGCTTGGCTGTCAGGTTGGCAAACGATACCTGTCCATCCCACCCCCCCAATCCGTCTCTCCTCCCTCCCTCCATCCTCCCTCTCTCTCTGTCCTCCTTTTATCTCTGTGTCCTCCACCCCGCCCATGGTGTGAAAATTCAATGAGATGATTCTTGGGAAAGTGCCGTGAAAAGCACAGTGGCTCCCACAGAGGCACCGCGGAGGGGACAGGACTAGAGCCTCATTTTCTTGGACACACTGCTGGCTTGGTCTCTTTTTGCCCTGACACCGCACGCTGGCGGTAGCCTCAGATGTCCCTGCTCTCTCTTCTGTCCTCCAACCCCCATCTAGCCTTTCAGTCATAGCCAGGAGGATCTTATAAAAACGTAAGTCAGATCACGCCATCCCCCTCCCCGCTCAGCACCCTTCAATAGGACCAGTCCCACTTGTGATAGTGTCAGGCTCATTCCCGGGTCTGCGAAGCCCCGCACCTCCCTGACCTCTCCCACCAGGAGTCACTGTCCAGGAGCGAGTCAGGGGAGGTGATACCTGCACCAAGTCCGTGTTCTGGGCAGTAGGACAGGTGCTGGGGGGCAGGGTGGTCAGAGAGATCTGCACTTGAATCCTGCTGTATCCTGTATGAGCTCTGTGGCCTTGGGCAAAGTCCTCAGTTTCTCTGAGCCTCAGTTTTCTCATCTGTAAAATGGGCATAATGATAGACACCTGCAGGTCTCAGGTCTTATTTTTTCCCCCCAAGGCTCACTGCAAACACTCCACAGAGCCGGGGGCTGCCTGGAGAGCGGTGTTCCTTACAACTCTGTCATTGTTAAGCATTTATGGGGCACCTGCTGGGCACTGTTGGGTAGAGAGAGCCCTTGGGCAACTTACTCTCTGGGTCCCACAGGGGAAAGATGGGCAGCAGAATGCAGCCTAGGATGTGGAGAGCATCGGAACAGGCCTGGATGGCAGGGCCTCCTCCTGGGGGCTCCAACAAGGCCTGTCTCGGGGTCCTCAGGAGAGCCACATGGAAAACACTCCCAGGGCTCCATTTACCTCTGCCTCCCATGGATCCGAAATACACAGCAGCTATTGTGAGCAGCGCCTTGGAGAGGATGTGGTAGCGGAGGGTCCAGATCCCGGAGTGACTCAGGGTTTGAATCCAGCCTCTCCCTCCCGCTAGCTGCGGCCCCTCAGCCAGTCATTTCATCTCCTTCGAGCCTCAGTTGCTTTCTCTGCAAAATTGGGATGTTAGCAACACCTGTGCTGACTGGCTGGCAGGAGCTGAGATGAGATAGGTCTGTGCTTAGCTTGGGGCTGGAATCGGGTGAGCTGTTCTCATTTGCTAACAGGAATGCCCAGCACTCGGGCAACGGGAGGGAAGGGGGTCCCAGCATGAGGGTGGATCTCGGAGGAAGGGAGCCCTCAGCCAGCCCCCAGCCCCCAGACCAACCCACAGCAAAGAAAAGACGATGGATCCCCAGACACCCGAGGACATTTCAGGACATCTAGGCTCCCTTCCAGGGGCCGGCCCGTCTGGCCAAGGCCATGTCACCAGCTCATCTTAGCCCTGTGCTTGGGGGGAGGACGCCCCACACTCGCTTCCTGCTCCCGCTCTGAAAAGCCGATAACAAGCCCACATTGACGGCCTGGGTTCCCCAGGGCGAGCTCGCTGTTCCCGGCTCGCATCTGAGCCCTCGCCCGAGACGTTTCCTCGCTTCAGCAGTTTGGCATGTCATACAAAGGGGCTCTGATTTTCCCTGGTGACCAGCTCCTCTCGCATGAAAAATAGCGTTTGTTGTCTTTCTGCCCACGGATTCATTCCTGCAAGGGCGGCAAGGCCAGATGCCTGGTGGGCGGAGAGTCCCCCGTTTGCCTGACCATTAGGAGGGTCTCCCTTCTTCCACCGTGGTGGCCACTGATGGCCCGTGGCCACAGCCTTGGGGTTCAGTCTTTCGGGGAGTGGCCCGCTGGCCCCTCGCCTGTTCCCCACCTGCACACTCCTCAGATACTCTCCCCACTCAGTGGCTGTTTTGATGTGTCCCAAGGGTCCTTGTTTGGGTTGCTGCCACTCCCCCTGTCCCTACTGTCACCACACCCACCTGGCCAACTAGTGGGCCCCATTCCCAGCATCCTCTGGAAGCCAAATCCTTTCTTTCTCATCCCCCAACCTTGCTTCCCTCCCTCTCTTCCCTCCTTCTTTCTTTCTTTCTAATTACTTCTCCTCTTGGCCTTTGTTATCTGCCATATTTAAGTCACACAAGCCCTGTCCTTCCTGTCCCAGGCAGTCTTTTGAAAGTTCTTGACGCATTGACTAGATAAAAATGTATTATTTTAACTCTGTGATTATTAGGAGGGTTATTAAACACGGGGAAAATTCTATTAAATAGCAAATTGAGTGCGTCAGAAACCCACAGATGTGG
This sequence comes from Myotis brandtii, assembly GCF_000412655.1. Taxonomy (NCBI): domain Eukaryota; kingdom Metazoa; phylum Chordata; class Mammalia; order Chiroptera; family Vespertilionidae; genus Myotis; species Myotis brandtii. The sequence continues at coordinate 6,064,132 of NW_005354174.1, read as the reverse complement.
GACCTCCGAAAGGTCGCCTGGCACAGAACAGATGGGGAAGTGGCGGGGCTGCTCTGTGATGCTGAGAAAGGTATTGGAAGGAAATTCACCAAAATGTTCAAACGTGGTCATGGGAACTCTGTGTGGTTTAGTGAATCTCCCTCTGTCTTTTTCAAATTTTCTATTATGTTGGGGAAGAAAAGATATAAGCCTGATGTTTAAACGTAAAAAGCACCAAGGCCAGTCTGTCCTCAGCCAGGTGAATGGATGTATATATTCATTTAGCATTGATGGTGCCTCTTCTCTTTATCCTTTTTTAAAAAAATGTTTTTATTGATTTTAGAGAGAGAAGAAGAGAGGGGGAGAGAGAGAGAACTATCGAGGAGAGCATCCATCGAAAAAAAAATGTTTTTATTGATTTTAGAGAGAGAAAAAGAGAGGGGGAGAGAGAGAGAACTATCAAGGAGAGCATCTATCGACTGCTTTCTGCATGCCCCCTATTGGGGATCAAGCCCACAACCCAGGCATGTGCTCTGACCGGAATCGAACCATGACCTCTCCGTGCATGGGAAGGCGCTCAGCCAACTGAGCCACACTGGCCAGGGATCTTCTCTTTATTCTTAAACGCATCCAGGAACACACTCCCTGGCATCATGCCCAGCCACCTTTTGTCAGAGTTTTATTATCGGCCACCCTGACTTATAACCAAATTGATTCCTTCGCCAGCCATCCACCGTTGAGTCTTTATTTCCCGTAAGCACAGTTCACACACTGGATTTTCATTCCTGGAAATCCATCTCATATAATAAAAGTGCCCCAACTGACCACAGAAGTGAGTATAAAGAAAAATAAGACCTAGATAGATGGCCTTACCAACTTTTATCACATATGTAAAACTAAGCACTTAACATAAAAGCTGCGTCAGGAAATGTCCCTTTGGGGGAATTTTTCTGCCGCAGCCAGACTGGCCCAGGTTTCTTAAAATATGAACCCGACGAAGTATGAACAGAAGATGCTTGCTTTGTATTTTCCCTGAAAGATCTCCCTGTGGCTTGTTTAAGCATGCCTCGTTGCACCCCAAAAATCTTTAAACGCTTTGAAGAAAAGGGTTCTTCTGTCTTGAAATGTGTGCACTGCCAATTCCATCTGTGTAAATTCTTTAGAAAAAAAATCTTTGCGTGGTGATACTGGAGGAAAGGCAATTTCCACTGTGCCTGGGCCACTCTGAGGATCCCTTGCTCTTTGTGTGGATGAGTCTGTTGACCCTTCAAATGCCAGTTGATGCCAACCAAGGTCTTAGCTTCCATGGGTCCTGTTGCCACGTGCTCATGAATGCTGCTTTCAGCTGTGAGCGGCCGTCTGAGTTAAGACTAAAGACTACAAGTCATATAGTTTTCGGATATTAAGCCCTTAACAGTTATGCCATGTGCAAATAGCTTTTGATCACTTTGTGAGGTTATATAAATGTGTCCTCACTATGTTGTACACCTGAAACTAATTAAAAACCAACTTAGAGATAAAAGCACCAGGGGACGCGTAGAGAGGCCGGCAGTGAGGTCCCGAGCCCAGCAGCCCTGCGCTGAGATGTCCAAGACCCCAGGGGACCCAGAGAACTTGGACTAGAAGGCTGTTCCTTGGTTCTGGTCGAAATTGCTGTGTCTGATGGCGGCTCCTGTTCCTTCTTGTTCAGTCTTTCCTGGAGCCGAAAACAAAGCACTCGGCTCCAGCCCTTGAAAGCCCTTCATTTTCTTGGAAGTGGTGTTTGTATCCGCCCCCAGTCTCCCCATCTCCCGAGGATCAGAGAGGAAATTTACCTGGTCTGTGTGTGGATGTTTTTAAACCTGGTCGCATTCTAGTTTTTGACCAACAAGCCTTGGTGGGGTGTCTGCTGGTGCAAAAAAAGCAGTCAGAGAGGTGCTGGGGCTCAGAGACCCCAAGGAGACCCTCCCACTCATCAGAGGTGGGCAATGCCAGAGAGAAAGGAAGAGGCAACACACACCTGGCTTTGGCTCTGTGCCAGCACCTGCCCCAGGCACTTTCTATGTTGATTTCGTTCCTTCTCAGCCACCCTATGAGATCGGTTGGCATTACTTCCATTGTGTGGATGAGGAAACCGAGGTACAGAGGGGCCAAGGAACAAGGGGTGGCGTCGGGATTCAAACCCAGGCAGTCTAGCTCCGGATCCATCCTCCTCAGCACCGAGCTGTGCTGAAGCCTTAACCGCGGCAGCTGCGGCTTCTGAAAAATGGTTAAGTGCAGGCGCTTTGTGTAGTTCCTTTCATCCTTACCACATAGCACGGTTACCCCGTGGGAGGTGGGGAGACTGAGGCAGGCTTATCGGCCTGGGGCACAGGCCAGCATTGCACCCGGGTCTCTGGCTGCTAGCCCCTTCCCAGCTCTTTCTCCAGCCCCATGGGAAACACCGTCCTCTGCCTGCTGCACAGCAGGGAAGAGAGGCAGCCTCAGTTTCCCTGAGGAGAGGCTGTGGGTGGCTCAGTGTCCTGGAACTATGGCCCGGGGAACCCAGAGAACACAGTGCAGGCGGCTGATGCTGGTCGGGGAGGGAGGTCAGATGTGGCGAGAGAGCCAGGCTCACAGGTGCAGCCTAGTGGTTGCCAGGCACAGGAGGTGGGCCCCGCTGGCTCAGCAGGCTTCTCGGAGGAGGTGGGCACAGCATCGTGACCAGAACCACGCAGGATGCAGGGCCCGGGTCTGACTCATGCAGCCTGGAGAGGAAAGAGTCGCTGTCGGACTGAGGGCAGCTCTGAAGATGGTGTGCTCTCAGCAGAGACGGTGAAACGCGTTCCGCTCCAGACCACTCCTTGAAGGCGGCATTAACTGCACTTCCAACCCCCGGGCCCCACGTTCGGCAGGGGTCCCACCTGCCAGCACGCTTTCACACCCGGGTTCCACAGTTGGCATTCACGGGGTGACTCCCAGCTCACAAGGCAGATGGGGAGCCCGAGTCTGACCATCCTGCGCGCCTCCATTCGCATCCAATTCACACGCAGGCAGAGCTCCTCTAGGGTCATGGAAGCCAGCAGCGTGGCTTCCTTCCTGGAGAACTGCCCGGGAGGAGAGAGGGGCCTCTGGGGTGGTGAACGTGGTCTACACCTGATCTGGGTGGTGGTCACATGGATGCAGACATGCACTCAGCAAGTGCTCTCTTAGGATGACTCATTGCATATTATCCTCAATAACAATTTAAAACAAATACACATCTGGAGTAACAGACACACACACACACACACACCCAGGTGGCTTGCCACCAGGTCCCACCTGCTGCCTGTGTGTTCTTCAGGTCTAGCCAACCCAGCAAATACTCATTGGGAATGTGTGTACCTAGCCTGTGCCAGATTCTGAGGACTCGGGGATTCTCTCTCTCATTCATTCATTCATTCATTCATTGACCTGCTGGAGGAAAAGACATTTCCATGTCAGTGAGTTCCGTGGTTCAGAGCTGTTTCCAATGACAAGACTTCTCACGTGTTCACGCCTTGAGGTCTGTCCTCTCTGGTGGCCGGGGTGGCATCAGTGTGGTCACCGGAGTCTTTCTAGATGGCAGGTCACCCGAGCCAGTTTGGAAAGACGAACACGAGTTCAGTAAGAAAACAAGGAGGAGGAGCGGGTTCCGGGCAGAGTTACCTGCATGGGCGAAGGTGTGAGCCTGCGTGTGTGCACTCGGGCTCCACGTCATCGAGCGCCTGCCAAGTCCCAGGTCCTACGTGAGCCCCTGAGGAGGTTCCGGAATGTGAAGAGATTCAGAGGAAGGTGTGGAGGGAGCAGGGCTGGAGGCAGGGAGACCAGGAACGGAAAACAGAGGAAGAGTCCAGACCAGGGCTGATGAGCCCTGAATTAGGACGATGGAATGGAGGAGGGGCGATTGTGCGGGGCATCTTGGAGAGACTGGATGTGGGAAGGAGGGAGGGGGACCCATCATGGGGTGACAGGGCGGGTGGTGTGAGGACCAGAGGACTTTGTGAGTGGGACTGAGGGGTCCGGCTGCATGTGTGTGGGAACAGCGGGGCCCTTTCCAGTAGCTGGTCTGGTTGAACCAGACTGTACAAGGCTCTCGTGTCTTCACTAATCTCTTTTTTTTTTTAATCTTTATTATTGAAAG
>NW_005354174.1:6034478-6059832 GCF_000412655.1 Myotis brandtii | reverse complement strand
TGTCTTTCTCTGACTGGCTTATTTCACTTAGCATAATATTCTCCAGGTCCCTCCATGCTGTCTCAAAGGGTAAAGAGATTCTTTTTTTTCTGCTGCATAGTATTCCATGGTATAAATGTCCCATAGCTTTTTTATCCACTTGTCTACTGATGGGCACTTGAGCTGTTTTCAGATCTTAGCTATAGTAAATTGTGCTGCTACGAACATAGGGGTGTATACATTCTTTCTGATTGTTGCTTTGGGTTTCTTAGGATATATTCCTAGAAGTGGGATCACTGGGTCAAATGGCAGTTCCATATTTTATTTTTTGAGGAAATTTCGTACTATTTTTCATAATGGTTGCACCAGTCTGCATTCCCACAAGCAGTTACTAGGGTTCCCTTTTCTCCACATCCTCGCCAGCACTTGTCATTTGTTGATTTGTTGATGGTAGCCATTCTGACAGGTGTGAGATGATACCTCATTGTCATTTTAATTTGCATTTCTCCGATGATCAGTGAGTGACCCTGAGCATTTTTTCATTTCACTAATTTCTTCATTATTTATTCCCATTTCACAGGTGGGCAAAGTGAGGTACAGTGAGTTACAGTAAGTGTCCCAAGTGGCCGCACTGACACTGGGATTTGAACCCAGGCAGTCTGGCTCTGGATGCCATGCTCCTGACCTCCACACCTCGAGGCAACCCTAGGGAAGCCCCTACCCCCTGGTCCCAGGGGAGAGCTGGGGACTTGTCAGGGGCGGGAGAGGAGCCATGCAGGCAGGTGCCTGTTTCTCAGCAGGACATGGGGTAGCCCTGCACCCCAGGACCCCACAGGTGTGACCATCAGGGGAGAAACAGAGCTTCCCAGCTGTGTCTCCTGGAAGGGCTGGGCGTGCCAGCTAAGTGAGCCTCCACCTGCAGTGCTGGCGGGCAGAGCACCTCGCTCCGCTATTGAGAGATGCCCAGCTCCAGAACTGAGCCCTAGACTGGAGGACAGAACCCAGTGATGAGACACGCAGACACGGGTGAGCCTAGAAAACATCATGCTAAGTGAAAAGCCAGGTGCAAAGGTGAGGGCTGCTGTAACCAAGTGTCACCCACCGGGTGGCTTAACAACAGGCATGCATTGTCTCATGGTTCTAGAGGCCAGAAGTCCAAGATCAAGGCGTCCGCAGGGTGGTGAGAGGGCCCCTGTCCCGGCCTCTCCCCCCGCTTCTGGTGGTGTGCCGTTCCTCTTCCGGGTTCCTCGGCTAGTCCATCTCCTCCTTCACCCTCGCGTGGCGTTCTCCCTGAGTGCATGTCTGCATCCAGATTTTCCCCTTTTCTGAAGTCGTCCTTCACATTGGACTAGGGCCCACCGAATGGCCTTCTTAACTATATCTGCAATGACTCCAGGTCCAAATAAGGTCACATTCTGAGGTTCTGGGGGTCAGGACTTCAACATAGGAATTTAAGGGGAAAGGGTGCAATTCATCCTTTAACAGCCACATATGGTATTATTTGTGCGAAATATTCAACATACTCATAGAAACAGAAGGCAGATTAATGATTGCTAGGACTGTGGGGAGAGGGGAATGGGAGAAAGTCTGAGTGGGTACGGGGTGCTGTGATGGAGAGTCCAGAACTAGGAAACAGGCATAGAAATGTTAGGTCCCTGGCCTGAGGTCAGACAGCTCAGGGGTCAAGATGAGAGTTGTCCCAAAGCACATATGGTATTATTTGTGCGAAATATTCAACATACTCGTAGAAACAGAAGGCAGATTAGTGATTGCTAGGGACTGGGGGGAGAGAGGAATGGGAGTAACTCTGAGTGGGTACAGGGTGATGTGACGGAGATTCCAGAACTAGGAAACAGGCATAGAAATGTTAGGTCACTGGCCTGAGGTCAGACAGCTCAGGGGTCAAGATGAGAGTTGTCCCAAAGCTTGTGTTCTTTCCATGACAACTGAGTTCAAATGGAGGTTTCTCTGGACAAGTTATTTACATTCTCTGAGCCTTATTTTTCTCACCTATGAAATGGAGTCCATATATCAACCCCATCCGCTACTCGTGTGAGAATTCAAGGAGATGACGTATTGGGAGGCGCCGGCACACTCTAAGTGTGTAATAAATGGTCATCATTACTCTGTCCGTCGGGGTCCATCTGGGAAACAGAAGCCACTCTATGTCTTTCAGATAGAGGATATTTAATCGAGGGAGTTGATGACGCGGGAGATGGAAGAGCTGAGGAGCCATCTTGGGGGACCATGAGGCACCTACAGTGGAGAGAAAACAAGAGGAGGTGGTTTTAGCAGAGGCCAGGCCATCCAGCAGGTGCCTGGGTGATGGAGGAAACTGAGAGCTCAGAGTGAGGGACTTCCCAGAAGGAACTAGGACTCCTCAAAGAAATGTGGCAGCTGCCACACTGTCCAAGGAAATATCCTGACTTCCCCCTTCCTCCTACCCTCTCATGTTCTATCAGAGCCTCCTATTGGCCAAATCTACCGGGAGTCAAGAGCAAGGGAGCCTGGGAAATGTAGTTCGCTGGGACACGGGGGTACTCTTGGCTGCCCTGGTGAGTGGTGAACAGTGTCTACTGTTGGTCTGTATGTGCAGGTTTACGTATGATACTGGTGTGCTGAGATTGGACGTGCCCCTACTGTGTGTGCATGCCACAGGTCTGCAGCAAGGGGGGAGGCAGATTTGTAGCACAGGTGTGTGACTGCACACAGTAGGGCTTGACAAGACACAGCCTGGCCATCTGAGTCTCATGTGCCAACACCTGGAATCGTGTGAGGCCGTCACAGGGCATCTGGAGTTGCATCTGCCTGCAGCCCATCCTATACTGTTGCACAGGCGTCCAGGCTTAGAGCTCGCTCCTCCGTGTGCCCTGTGACTCAGCCAGCCTGATCATTTGAGCCAGTGGATAGCTGCATCTTCCTTCTGTAAACAGCCCCAGTAGGAGACAGGGCAGAGGAGGCAGGAGAAGGCCCCTGGAATCTGCAGCCCCAGCTTTTCTTTGGAGGGAGGAAGCAGCTTTTCTGTTTTTCTTAGAAATCCAGCTCCATCATCGATGCATCTGCCCATTGACTTCTCAGTCAGCCTGGCCTCCTGCAGGCCTGCCTCCCACCCCCCTGTATTTCATTTGGCCCGCGCATCTCTCGCCATCAGACGGCAGTGAGCAGCTCCTGGTCCCCACTGCTCCTCAGAGGGTTCCCAGGGATACGGGACACAGGAAGGATGGATTGCTCTTCACCTTTCCGAGCCCAAAACGTTCCTTGATGGGCGGCTTCCCATTTCTGATTCTTTCATGTGTAAGGCATTGAAAAAGCAGGAGAGTTAAATGAGAAAAGGAGGGTGCTAAGGGCTTTTTACTCCCATCTTTAGCATTGGGGGGTGTGATGTGAGTTGAATTGTGTCCCCCAAAGGAGATGTTGAAGCCCTAGCCCCGATACCTGTCAATGAGGTCATATTGGGAAATAGGGGCTTTTCAGATGTGATCAAGTTACGATGAGGTCGCATTCGATCTGGGTGGGCCTTAGTCCAATAGGGTCCTGAGGAGAAGATGAGACAACCCAGGGAGCCGGCCAGGGGAGACACCGATACCTGTCAATGAGGTCATATTGGGAAATAGGGGTTTTTCAGATGTGATCAAGTTACGATGAGGTCGCATTCAATCTGGGTGGGCCTTAGTTCAATAGGCAGGGTTCTGAGGAGAAGAGGCAACCCAGGGAGCCGGCCAGGGGAGACGGGGCGGAGTGATGCAGCCACGAGACAAGGATGCCGCAGGCACCAGGAGCTGAGAGGAAGGCAGGGACAGGTCCCGTCTCAGGTCCTCCTGAGGGGGCAAGGCCCACCGACGCTTTGGTTTTGGACATGAATCCTCCAGAATTATGAAAGAGTAGGTTTCATCCTGGTTTGCGGGGCCTTGTTACGGTGACCCTAGGAGAGGGATCCAGGGAAATTAATTCAACCTTGCAAATAGCTACCAAGTTAACCAGCCCCCGAAATTATTCCCATGTCACTTTCCAAGGGTGGGTGACCTTAAGTCAGAGGAATGCCATTTCCTTAGGACCCGAGCACTCACTCTGTGAGCCGTGAACACATATGTGTTCTCTCGTTTAACCCTCCCACCAGCCCTGTGACGCAGGCACTGGTATGAACCCCGTGTACACTTGAGGAAACGGAGTCTCGGGTAAAATCCTTTCCCTGAGGTAACATGAACACTTTTATTTCTTTCTGAGTCACTGGCTGCTTTCAAGGTTGTACTGAGCTACTGAAGGCTGAATGGACTTGTTGGATGAGAAAGGTATCTGTTTTCTATGCGTCTTAACAAATTGCACAGGCGTAGGGCTTAACACAAGACAGACGCATTATCTCCCAGTCTCCCTGGACCCGCTGCCCAGGTCTCCAGGGCTCATGCCGTGGTGTCAGGAGGCCTTCGTTCCTTTCTGGAGCCTGGTGTTCTCTTCCCAGCTCGCCGGTTGGTGGTAGGATTTGTTTCCTTGTGTCTGTATGACTGAGGCCCTGTTCTCTCGCTAGCCATCCCCCAAGGGCCTCTCAGCGCCTAGGGGGCCCACAGTTCCTTGCCAGGTGGCCCCAATGGTAGTTCACAGCATGGCGATATGCTTTCCTCCAGGCCAGCAGGGGCCTCTCTCTGACTACCCCGCTCCAGTGCGCCAGTGGAGTCTTATGTAACTCACCTGATCTTACTCACAGGTGTCGCCCACACTCAAGGGGAACACACCAGGGGGTGGGGATTTGGGGAACTATGTTAGGATTCTGCCTACCAAGTTCAGATGAACTTGACTTGGAGGCCAAGATGAACTTGCCTGAGTCCTGGCTCTGGCCGTGACCTGGGGGAGGGGCCTTGGAGAATTTTCTTCCACCCCCTTAAAATCCGAGTCTCCTTATTTATAAAGGAGACAGTGATACCAGGGCTGTTGTGAGGATTAGATCAGTTACACCGTCAAGCACTGCCAGTTGCTAGGAGCTCAGTCAGTGGCAGCCCCCTCCCTTCCCTTTGCCACCGTATCTCCTCCACAGAGAGAACGTGGGATGGGTGGTGCATGTGGAAGGTGCCTGGCCCCGGAGCCAGAGGGCCTGGCCGGGCTCCAGCCTGCCCCTCCCCCTTCTCCCAAACGGTAGGAATCACTAACAGCTTTGCCTGGTAAAAGGTGAAGATGAAAGGAGATCCCTAAACAAACAAAAAATTCCTTGGAAAGGCCCGCCTCCCCCCTCCCTATACAGTGAGCTCAGTTCTCTTCCGGAGGAGGCCGGAGGCCAGAGGCCATAGGAGGAGGGGCCCAGCCTCCTGGTGCTGAGCCAAGCAGTGAAGCTTGTCTTTCCTCCTGCGTGATCGACCGTTGGTCCATTTGGCACCTCTAGCCTGTTCTCTGTCGTGAATCTCAGAAGAGTCTCATACAGACTTGATCCTCCCAGCCAGACAGGGCATGGACCACCCTATGCAGCCCCACATATGATGGGGCCTGACCACTCCAGGGGGCCTTAATCCAATAGACAGCGTCCTGAGGAGAAGAAGAGACAACCCAGGGAGACGGCCTGGGAAGACAGGCGGAGTGATCTATTTCTCTCATAGATTCCTCCAGGGCCCATTCAAATCAAGTTAATTCTGGTGTCCATGATGAACCTTGGGCAGGTGGACAACCAGGAGGTCGGCCGTCTCCGTGAATCAAGCTGTATGGGGACAGGGACACTGGGCTTCTGGCACTGAAACAGAGTCAGTCTCTAGGGGTGGAATTGGGGACCCCTCCTGGCTGAAGCCAACCTGCTGGTCCTGTAACCTCACTGGGCTGGGCCAGGTAGCATACCCCCTACCCCCGCCCAGTAAGGGTTGTGAGTGCTTTTCCTTTTCTTGCTCTATTCCCCAGCTCCCCTGACAGTTAGAAAACACTGATCACACTGACCTGTCCCTGCAGCCAGCAGAGCCCTCCAACCTGGATTCCCGAGGGAAATCCCAGAGGAACGCCCACCCCACCTCCAGCATTCCCACGTGGCAGGCAGCGTGGACTGGCTGTGTGAGCTCTCACCCCCACGTGTGGCTCTGCAGGCCGCCCGCCCGGCCTCACAGCCCAAGGCTGCCTGACTAGTTCGTGTGGGTCCAAGGCCCGCGGCGGGGGCTTGACGTTTGCTGAGAGGTTTTCCATCATTTATTAATGAGCTTTGGCAGCAGCCTGTGAATTAGGGCTCGGCTGGACACACAGGCTCTGAGAGGCTGGGCGGCCCGGCTGCTGGCTTCCAGGGGCTTGTCATCCACGGGTGGAAGATGCTCGGTGCTTCCCCCCACGGTGCTTGTCTGCTCAGAGCCAAACGCACGCACTGCGGGCAAAAGGTGGCTTCTCACCACCGCTGGGGCAGGGGCAGGGGCTGGGGCTGGGCCAGGTACACAATGGTAGACCCGCCTTTGCTGCCTTTGCAGTCCCAGCTGGAGCCGCCGTGCACCGGCTCACCCACGTGCCTGTCCACGCGCACCCGCTGTCATTCAGGGAGAAAAGCATTCCAAGATGGGAGCTAAAGTTACAAAGTGCCTCTCCCCTCAGGGCAGACACCGCGGGGAGGAAGCACATCAGGCCCTGTGCCAACGGCCTCTCCTGCTTGACCTGATCCTCACCCACAGGGCGGGTCCTGTGATTGTCCTGGCGAGTGGAGCAGGAAAACGAGGCACGGAGGGGCTAAGCAACTTGTCCAGTACCAACAGCTCATAACAAGGCTCAGCCGACTGCCCAACTGTCCCCCAGCCCCCGTGGCCCACTCCTGGCGACCACTGAGCTGGGTGTCGTATGAGGAAAAAGCATGTGTTTGGGGACCAGATCATGGAGTTCAAACCCTGCTCTCCACTTGCACTTTATATCACTTCCGGGAGCCTCAGTTTCCTCCGCCGTAAAATGGGCACATCAGTACCCACCCGCTGGGTCTTCAGAAGGATTTGGTAGTAAACATAGTGGTGGCGTGACACGAGGCCCATGCAAATTCATCTCACAGGCCCCCTTCCTTCGTTCTCAGAGGCTGACCGTGGGAAGAGGGTGAGTGACAGTTCCAGGATGGGGGGGCAGGGGGTGAGGAATTGGGGGTCATGGCATTGATATGAGGGCTGGAGTCATTTGCCCCCCACAGGCTCATGAACGTGGGTGGAGAAAGCCACCTCGCAAAGCACCATAGATTCCATATAACACCCTTATTTCTCTCACAGATTCCCCCAGGGCCCATTCAAATCAAGTTCATTCTGGTGTCCAAAGGTGGAAAGCCCGTAACTCAGAGGCATTAGATGTAAAATATTCCCAGCTCCCGCCGCTGACCTGGACGAGCTGCGTTTTCCGGCTGTTACTTGAACGGGGGCGGGAATGGGGGGCATGGGCGTCGGGGGCTTCTGTCCGCAGACAGGGAGCGTGCTGCCGGAGCGGGACCGTGCGCTGTCCCCGCCCGCCTGCGCTGGTCTCACCGGGAGGAACACGGCTTGCTGAATAAGGAAGGTTTTGTCCCCACTCTGCGGTGGCTTCTCACAGGGCCTGAGGACCTGCAGGTTTCAGCCCCGGCTAAGAAAGGAGGCCTGATGGAGGGCCCCAGCCTCGCAGGGTCCCCGCCTTGGCCTCCAGGTCGGCAGCATTCCCTCCGACACATCGAGGCTGTGGGAAGGTATGAGTGTGTGTGTGGAGTTAGACATGGGATCTAGGCAGACCTCTGGGTTTTCCTTGTTGCTCTCATTTCAGCCTATTAACACGGTGGCGACTTTTCCTTGGGGTTTTGTGTTGCTTAACATGGAGCTTGTCTGACGGCGGCCACCCCGGATCCCAGCGATGGGTCGGAGTGCGGCCCGTGGGTTCAGCGCTGGAGCAGCCGCATTTATCGTGTTACACTTGGCTCGTGCTCCGGGAGTGATTTGTTGACTCAGGAGGGTTGATGACAAGCAGCACGTGGCATTGGCATCTTGTGAACAGAGAGGCACTGCGGGGCCGCCAGAGCCTTTCCGCTTTGCTGCTGGGCACCCTGGTAGCATATCTGGGGTAGTTCGCCCGTGGTGGGGTGGGGGGGAGAGTGCAGGGTGGATGTTCTTCCCACCGTGGACATGAAAACGGGGCCAAGAGAGAGCCGCGCCCCCAGCCCCACCGAAGCCCCTTCAGAGAAAGAGGTTCAGTGCAATTTGACCGACGTGAATGGAGACCCCGGCTCAGGGGGAGATGATTTGAATACAGTGCCGGAAGTTGCAATGATGGGGGTGCGCACAGAGCATCAAGTGCCTGCGAAGGAAGAGGGGAGGCAGGTCCAGAAGTTTCTTGGGAGAGGTGGCTCCTGACCTGATGACTTTGGGGGAGTTCACACGGTGAGGGGGATAAGGGAGCCTCCGGGCAAGGGAAGAGCTGGAACCAAGATATGGTCCAGAAGAACGGGCATGAATGAGGAATCCTGCACAGCTCTGTGTTTGTTTTTTAATGTATTTTTATTGATTTCAGAGAGGGAAAGAGAGAGAATCATTGATTGGCTGCCTCCTACACGCCCCTCACTGGGATTGAGCCCACAACCCAGGCATGGGCCCTGACCACTGAGCCACGCCGGCCAGGCATGCGTAGCTCCTTGTTGTTGGAAGATGGAGTCAGCTGTGAGACTCGGGCCAACAGGAAGCAGGCCATGATGGCTGACCTGCCCAAACTTTGTCTTTCATCATTGATGGCAGTGTGGTCAGAGTCCCGTGTCACCAGATCACCCTGCAGGTGAATTTGAGGGAAGCAGTGACAAGACATCTTTAGGAGATAACATCGCAAGATGAGCTGATGGATGAAATCTAGGCAGGGTGCAGGAGGAGGAGGAGATGAGACACCTACCAGTGAGGGTGGGGGCATAAGACAAGGAGGGGAGGTGGAGGATCACCAAGGCGGGCTGATCTTTAGTGTGAGCCATGCCAAATCTGATCCCTGCTGGGCACCCAGGTGGGGCAGTTGGATGCTGGGTCTGAAGTCGCAGAAGCTATGGACTGGGGACCAGAGCCTGAGAGTGGCGAGAACCACCAGAGTGCAGAGGTCGCAGGGAGTATGAAGACAGGAGGGGGGCGGCAGAGGAGAAACTCTGAGAGACTGAAGAGGACAGTCAGGGAGAAATTGGGAGAGCACACGAGAGAAAGGCCACAGAAGCCAGAAAAGAAACCTTTGAGAAGAATTGCAAAGGTCCAGGATGTTGAGCTGGTCCCTTGAAATGTCGGGGTGCGGGACACTTCAGGGCAGCTCTGGACAGAGAGTCACTGGGGGAAGACATCCATCTACACTGAAAATTTGAGGGCCTCTAGCTGGGGGACCCCAGAGTGAGGTCTCCAGGCTTTGTTTAACGTGTGTATGCCTGAGCCTAGGATTGAAGACTCTGGTCGAAGTCCCTGTCCTCCAGGACTCGTGCACCCACTGCCCTGAGTGGCTCCCCAACCCCCAGGCAGGAAGGAAGTTCCTTTCCAGCAAGCAGTGCATGGCTGAGCTCACCCAGGGTCAGGCGGGGGGCCTCAGCACCCTCCCCAGCCAGCGCATGCCATGCCATGCCGTCCAACCCCCGGCCACGTGCCCTGCGTCCAGGTCCATTTCATTTGCAGGTGATTGACACACCACCTTCTCCCTCACCCTGCCTGGCTCTGCCTTCCCACCTGAGCACAGGTTTCTAAGGGGATACACCCATCATCTTGGTGCACTTGGGTGCCTAGTATGGTACAGAAGCTGGTGAGAGGGATGCTCCTGAGATGGTCCAGGGAGCTCACCGAACAATCCATCGTAGGGATTGGGCTCCCCAGGCCCTTGCATGGCCAGCCGGTGCCTGTGTGTAGTACATACAGTGTGTGATGGTGGTAGAGCCAAGTGGCTTCAGGCCTCAGGCTCTGAAGGCTGACTGTGCTGGGTTCTAATCCCAGCTCTGCACTGAGGATCCGGGCGGCCCTGGGCAAGTCACTTAACCTCCCAGGGCCTCCCTTTTCTCATCGATATAATGGGATTAGTGATAACAGAAGCATGCATGTGAGAGGGTTGTCGTGAGGACTAAATGAGTTAACATTGAAAGCACTTAGATCACTGAGGTCCTCCATAAGTGTTAGCTGCTGGTGGTGGTAATGGTGGTTGCTATAGTAACAGTGTTGGTTAGCATGGGAGCAGCTGCTTGACCCCAGAGGGGCTGCCCTCCACAGGCTTTGGCCCTGTGTCCCTTGCACACCTCCGGAGACTGGTGAGAAATCAGGACAACTGCAAACTATTAGGACAGAGGAGGCTTCGAGTTTGAGCTGTCGGACTGGGCCGCCTCCTGCGAGCACGGCTTATTTAGATGGATTAGGGAGAGGGCCCACTCCTCCTCCCCAGCTGCCCTGGGAAGGAGTGATGGGTAATTGATGAAGAAGCCCCGAACAGGAGATTAAATGAGTGATGTCCAGACACTGATTGCCTCCTAATCAGGTGATGAATGCAGCTCCCCACACCTGTTTCCAGCAGGCTTCCACCCGGCCTCCCCGCAGGCTCCCAGTGAGCACAATCCTGCTCATTCCCGGCCTCTTTTTTTGCTCTTCGCCAGCATTTCTCTTGCTTAATGGTGAGGAGCTGGAGTATGGCTTCCCATTAACTTTTATCCTCCCCATAAACGGCCTGCTTGACTCACAGTGACAGTTGTTCCGCTCTGTTCCCGGGGGTTCCTCCATCCTCATCTGCTCACAGCCAGCCTGTCACGCCTCAGCCCCGCCCACCAACGCCCCACTTGTGGGCCCTGCTGTGTCCGTGGAGGTAGGGAAGCCGGCTTTTACATTTTATTTACTTTTTTCCTTTTCATACAAGCAAAAGCCTCAGGCCTTAGCTTCAAAGTCCCTGGAGGGAGCTGAGGCTGAGGGAGCTGGGCTTGGGAATTGAAGGGCCTGGAGACAGAAGGGCCATGGGGTGCCTGCCCTGGAACCCTGAGCCATCAGCAGAGACTGAGGCCTCTGGAAAGGACTGGGAGGGGCGTGGGAGGACAAGTGAGGGCGAGGGACCACGTCCCCCAGGAGGACAGGAGTGAAGCAGCCCTGAGAAGGCCACTTTGAGAGGTTCTAGTGTCCCTAAGCCAAGGTCGCTTTCCAAGGGGAGGGATGATTAGTCTGAGGATGGACTGAGATGGGGGCACAGATCAGCTTTGGGGAACACTCCTTCTCTACCCCAAATCAGCCGGTGACCTGGAATGAGGCTTTTGTCCCAGAGCCGGATTCCGTCTGGCCTTCCTAACCACACTCTGTCCCCCACCCCTCAGAAGGACAGATCTTTCTAAGAAACCAAGTCTGGAGAGAACCAACATGGGGGCGTAGGTAAACGCCTGTACTCACCACCTCCCACAACCACACCGGAAAGCTGGCTGAAGAAGTCCTACAACTAGAGAAGTAAAGAAGAAAGCACACAGACTGTAGGAGGGGTGGAGGTGTGGAAAGGGCTGGACCAGCACCCACGTGGGCTGCTTTTTTAATGGGGAGGGATATCGTCTCTACGGAGGCCGCCCATGAGGAGCAAGGGGCCCCAGCATCACACCAGATCCACAGCCCAGGCTCCCAGATCTGGGAAAAGAAGTTCCTGTAACTATGGGCTGTATAAACCATCAGGGATTGGGGTTCAGTGACACAGAGGCTGCTGGAGACCCAGGTATTTCATTTAAAGGGCCAGCACACAAACTGAACTTACAAGGCCCCACTTACTCTGAGCTCCAGCACCAGGGTGAGGCTCTGGGGGACCCAGACACATATGAAGAGGAACTGGATTGTCTGGCATTAGATGGGGTGGGGGATTCCTCGCAGGGGTCTTGTTCCTATGCTGGGACCTCCCCTGTCGCCAGGCTGACTGGCAGTCTTATCTGTGTCTCCATCAGCCCAGGAACACTGTTAGCTCCACTCTGGGGATTCCCTGAGACCCGCTCCATCCAATTTGCAACCCCACTCAAGCTGTTTGCAGCAGCTTTTCTATATGAATAGCCTGTCCTGGCTCAGGCTTCAGACTTTGCTAAAATCTCTCAAACAAGCTACAGCTGGTGACAGCTTGCCCCCAACATATCAATAAAGAGCCCAAGACCTGGCACTAGCACCAGCCTGCCTTGCTTCACAGCTGGGCCTCACCTGGGCACCTCCAACCCCAATACAAATAGCAGCCGTCTGCTGGTCCTGATGTAGCTCCTGCCAGGTGGCCCCTGGCAGTGGCTGACTTTGTACCTCCCTGGAGGCCCTAGAGCCAGTGAACCCAGTGAACAGCTTTAGACCATAGCAGATTACAACTCTACACATCCACAAGAGGCAGACTTAGTGAGCACCAAAGCCCCACTGAAGCAAGTCCTGCTCCATAGGGGTGTCTCCTGAACACAGCTCTCCCCACTGTAGTCGCAGCTGGTCCTCACAGCCAGTTGGGCTGGAGGTTAATTCCTTCCAGTGACACTAACAGCAATCGAGACTTAACTACAACAAGACTATGCACACAGCCCACAAGCATACCTGGAGTGCCCAGCTCAGGTGACTGGGGAGGCTGAACCACTGGTCCCTATAGGACACCTACTATGCAAGGCCACTCTACCAATTCTAGGAGACATAGCAGCTCTCCCTAATACATAGAAACAAACACGTCACAAATGGAAGCAAACTACTGGATAGAGTTCAAAACCATGATTATAAGGTTCCTCAAGGACTTTAATGAGACTGTCAAGGATCTTAGTGAGAATGTCAAAGACATGAAAAAGGACAGTCAGAAATTAAGCAGACAGAAATTAAGTATACACTAACTGAAATAATTTACAGGGATTCAACAGTAGAGGATTCTGAGAATCAAATCAACGACTTGAAATATGCTCATTTTGAAAGCTGCCATGGCACGGGTATATGAGGAAAAGGAAGAGTCCATGTCAGTCCTGATAGGGGACAAACCTGGCCCATACCCTTCAGATAGTGGGACCAGCTGCCTCTTTGTCATGAGAGCAGGGCTGATGATTACAGCTTATGCCCAGCTGGTGTGGCTCACTGCTTGAGCACCCACCTATGAACCAGGAGGTCACAGTTCAATTCCTAGTTAGGGCACATGCCCAGTTTTCAGGCTTGATCCCCAATAGGGGGCATGCAGGAGGCAGCCAATTCTTTCCCATCATTGATGTTTCTCTCTCTCCCTCTCCTTTCCTCTTTGAACTCAATAAAAACATACTTTAAAAAAATGACAGCTTACGTGTTTTAAGCACTTACGATGTCCCAGGCATAGTGGCATTCAAACACTTGTTTAATCCCTCAAGCAGCCTTTGGAAGGTTTTCCCATTTCTGAGCCCCATTTCACAGGTGGGAAAATGAGGCACAGATCAGTTCATTAGGACCCCAAATCATACAGCTAGTAGGTGATGACGGAGCCAGGACTCCCGAGTGGAATGATTCAGAATCTGCCACCTCTATGGTATTCAGCCACAGGATGATCTAGGTATCACCTCGACTGGTAGCCCTTCATGGAATACTACTTTGAGAAGCATTTAGACCAAGCATGTCAAACTCAAAGGCTAACATAGGCCAAATAAGCGAGGCATGCAGGCCACAAGTTTGACATGCTTGATTTAGACTGTGATCAGGGGAAAAAGTACTGTAATTGATTAGCAATGTCTGCCCTGGACTTGAGGAAGGAGGAGTCAGAGCTCTGCAGGCCACTCAGGCATCACAAACCTTTATTGATACTCTGGGTGGGATCCTTCTTTATTTTGGGGCTGCCCAGTGCATTGTAGGATGATTAGCAGCATCCCTGGTTCCCACCCACTAGCTACCAGTATCACCACCACCCCCAGTCCTGACAATTAAAACTGTTTCCAGACTTTGTCTCCTGGAGGCAAAATTGCGCGGTTGAGAACCCTTGCAATGGGGGATTGGCAAAAGAGCACTGAACTTGAAGTCAAGAGAACAGGGTTCTAGCTTGGCTCTGTCACCGTGGAAATGGCCCTACTCCTCCACAGGCATCAGGTTCTTAATGTGTCAAGTAAAGGGGATGAAGTGAATGGTCCCATAAGCCCCTTCTAGAAGCCTGTAGTTGCACACCGTGGTTCCCTTCCCTCACCCAGGCCTTCAGTTAAAACTCTCAGGTTATTGGAACATAACTTTACAGAGATCTGCAGGGGAAACCAACAGAAAAGCCTGGGAGCTGCAGCGAGCTCTTTGACCCCTTGGAGCTTCATATTTGCTCCTCATTAAAGGAGAGAAAGAAACAAAGGGAAAAAAGCATTCAAATCTTGGTACTAAGATTTCCTCCAAGCTGCAGTTATCAAGCAGACACGAATAGAAAAATCACAGAGACAATAACCGAACACCCATTTCCCTGTGTTAGGAGAGAAAACCAACTATTGGTTGGGGAAATCTCCCCAGCTCCGTTCAATTATGAATCTCGGCAGGAAGCCTGGAAAATCCCGGCTTCTCTGCAGCCAAGGGTTGGAGGAGGCGGAAGGCGGGCGCTGTGGGTTCTTGAAGAACTCACGGTGAGAGGTGAGGGATGGCGGGTGGTGAGAGCGAAGCCAGGATCCTGCCTCCTGTCGAGGGCCAGGATGGGTGGGGGAATGGGGGCCTCTGGGGCCCTAGAGCTGTATCTGAGGTCTTCACAGCAGGCATCCCTGGCGATGGCAGCACCGTGTGGGAGGAGACGTGGTTCCAGGGCTTGGTTCATGGGCCACCCGCAGGTAGGAAGACTTTTTCTTATTGGAATGGAGGAGAAGTCGCCACTTCTGGGAGCTGTTTCCATGCTGACTCCAAATGGTCTCATTTCCTGTTCCTCCTGGGAACTGTGTGAAGTCCATTGACACCCCACATTGTCCATCAGGAAACAGATGCTGTACGGCTAACTGGTCAACCCAGTGCTTGCTTTCCCAGATGACTGACACCTCAAGAGGCTGAAACTCACAAGTCACACAGCTTCCACATGGTGCATGGGGACTGGCGATCAGCACCCTCATCCCCCGATGCAATGCCCCTTCTCCCCCATTGGCTCTGTAGTCTCCAGGGAGCCTGTGCCCGTTTTTGTACCTTGTAAAAGTGTTGCAGGCCTCCCCTGAGGAAGGAAGTATGACTTCGGAGCCTGTGAGAACTGGGTTGGAATCTCCTTCCCCTGAGGAAGGTGTGGCTGGTTGGAGGTTAGGGTTCGCCTGGTTGCAGGCACAGAAATCAACTTCTTCTGGCCTGATCTCCAAAGAGGACTTTATTGGGTGTGGGGGGTCCCAAAGCATTGAAGGGTTTAACAGCCAAGACTGAGGGAGGGGAGGACCAGGAACTTTGTAGCCGGCATCACAGACCACTGAGAATACCCCATTGGTGAACTCCCCAACGTCCCTTAGTCCCTGAGTCTCCTCTGATCCAAATCCATACTCCCAAGAGTGCATCTGATTGGTCAAGCTCAGGACAGATGTGGGCTAGGATCTCTGGGGTTGGGGGACGCGGGACCACCTATGTGAGGGACCCATTCCCACAGGTACACCTCAGAGGCACATCAGAGCCTCGATATGGGCTTAGCAGTGGGCAGATGGCCCACCCTTTCTCTCCCCATTTCCTGCCCCCTGAGTCACTGCCAAGCTGTCCAAGCACAGAATCCCTAGAGCCCAGGATCTAGATCAGCGGTTCTCAACCTGTGGATCGTGACCCCTTTGGCGGTCGAACGACCCTTTCACAGGGGTCGCCTAAGACCATCCTGCATATCAGATACTTACATGACGATTCATAACAGTAGCAACATTACAGTTATGAAGTAGCAACGAAAATAATTTTATGGTTGGGTCACAACATGAGGAACTGTATTTAAAGGGCCAGAAGGTTGAGAACCACTGATCTAGAGAGATGCCTCAGTTTACCAAACTAACTGATCTCCAGTTTCAGGTCTATAGAGATAAGAGTTTGGGGCAGAAATAGAGTTGTCTCTGGGAAACCTACTGCCTGGGGCAGGGGCTTGAACCAGAACTGGTTCCGGACAGACCGCATCACCTAGTGGACATTGAACCAGAGCCCAGCCCATTGCAACAGGTGCCGCCTTCCTGGTGCTGATGACAAGGGTGGCTTCTCCCCCAAATCCTCCACCAGCCTTCCTCTGGGTTGTCCCATTTGGGGGAAACAGCCTACTGGACCTAGTTGTCACCTGGACTGCTAGAAATAGGAAGTGGCTTGGAGATGGAGCCCTCTGCCTGCTGCCTGGTCACAGACTAGAACTGAGGGAGGAGACTTGGGGTCCAGGTTGCTGTAGAATTCATCCTTCTCTGTCAGGTCTGAAATGCTGCAAGCTGAGGCCCAATGCTCCTCAACATGACTCTCTCCTTGTGAGTGACAGGGAGCGAGGGGGCGGCAGGCTGAGTCCAAGGTCCCGCTGGCCTCCTCACCCTGCACTCCTGGCAGCAGCGGCTACTGGGGCTGCCATGGCCCGTCTGACAGCTGCAGGAAGCTGCCGACTGAGCCAGAGTTTAAATGTGTTCCTCCTCACAAGGAGCTCCAATGTGAGGGGAACAAATGAAGAGAGAGCTTGTTAATCCTGGGGGAGTGCATCCTGCAATCTCCCGGCAGCTGGGCTCCTCTGAGACTAAAATAAGATGCCCAAGAGGCCCCAGGGTGGGGCCCTACAACCTAACAGGTCAAGTGACACCCCGCCAGGCTGGGAATAAAATCGCAGACGTGCAGAGCCCAAGAGGGACTAGAGCTCCTGAAATTAGCCATAAAGAGACTTTCCAGCTAAGGAAAGCTCACGGTGGCACCTTGGAGCCGGTGGCATTAAATCCAGTCCTTTTGCAGGGCAATCCAGGCCACCTCCCTGACTGCAGCCCCACCTACATTTTCCAGCCTCAATCGCCACCCCCACACCTGCTATTTTCCTAACTCCCTAATGTGCCTCTGTGTCAGAACCATCAGACATCTAATACTACTTCCCCCCGGCTCTGTGAGCCCAGCCCCTTCCCAGAACTGCCCAGATGACCCATCCAACACTCAGGCCCAATTCTTTGGAACTCTGTGAACCTGCCACCTCCCTGTAGCCTGTGCCAGTCACTGGCTGCCGTGTTCTAAGGAGATGTGTGCACTCACCTCCCTAAGGAGGCTATAAGTTCTTGCTGGCAGGACCCATGTCTTTGGGCTCCTACAGCCTGGCGTCAATAAATGATTGCTGAATTAAAAGGAAGGATGAGCAAAGGGCTGAGTGAATGAACCGTGTTTACATCAAAACCTAAGCAAGATCCTATAAGGACAGTGAGGCACCTCAGTGACTCTCAGCAAGAAAAGAGTGTGTGTGACACCCTGGTTGTCAGTGCGGTCATTGCCCAGGGACACTTTAGTCAGAAAACAGGTCTGTTCAAAGGCATCTCCAAGAAACGAGGAGTTAAAAACTGTATTCTCACCGTGACAACATCATCAGGATTTATCCTTCTCAAAACGCTTTGACCACCATGGGCCTCCTTGGGCCTCCCCTCGGCTCTGAAAGATGGTAAACTATTTCCCCACTTTCCAGGTGGGGAGAAGCTTTCCTGACCTCTGCCCTGCAGCTGAGGCCAGGTTCCTCAGTGGAGGCCTTGCTCTCAAAGCGCTGGACCCCTCTTGCAGGCTTCTTCCCTCGGTCATCATTGAATGACTAGAAGCAGCAAGCTCCAGAATGGCAGAGACCATGTCTATCTTGGTTTTTTCTTGTATTGTTGATTATGGCTATAACTGAAACATGCCAAAATGTATAATGTCTTAAACGTAAAAGAAGTGGATCCATTGTTCATGGAACAGTGGGTGTTCCTCTTCATAGCAGGTTTCCTCCACAGTGGGATTCAGGACCCAGGTCCTTTCCATCTTGTGGCTCCCCCATTCCCTGTGGCTGGTGGGAAGGGTGGGGGGGGCAAATGGAGTTGGTGGGGGCACACCAACTTCTCCAGAGCCTTATCCAGAAAGGGCACACATCACCTCTGCTCACACTCAATTTACCAACTCAGTCACACAGCCACATCGAGCTATAAAGGAAGCTGAGAAACAGTGAAGCCCTGTGTCCAGTAAGAGAGGATGCGAGTTCTTAGCGAGCAGACACTCTGCTGGATCCCCAGCATCTAGCACATAACAGGAGCTCCATGAATATAAGTTGGGTGAAGGAACTGAAGGTCATAGTGGCTTAACAGGGTTTCAGCCGGGAAAGTCCAGCTGAGTCCAGGCCACCTCTCCAAGCCTGGAGTTTCTTTATCCGACAGCCTGCCTAGCTGCAGCTGGAGAGGGGCCAGCCCTAGGAGGATGCCAGCGGATGCCAATTGATAAATCACAGCTATTAGGAGTGTTCTTTGGAGATAGCATGGAAGTCAATGAATTATGAGGGAGAGCTCTGAGGGGGGAATTACGGGGAGCAAAGAGCTCGAGGGTTGGGAGAAGCATGAAGCCTGGGTTGACAGCAACTTGGAGCACTGGCCTGGATACCTAGCTGGGCATCGG
Source organism: Myotis brandtii (assembly GCF_000412655.1). Lineage (NCBI taxonomy): Eukaryota > Metazoa > Chordata > Mammalia > Chiroptera > Vespertilionidae > Myotis > Myotis brandtii. The sequence continues at coordinate 6,041,467 of NW_005354174.1, read as the reverse complement.
CTCCGAAACCTGTGTGATGAGCTGAATTGTGTCCCTTCAAATTCTTACATTGAATTTGCAGGGACACAATTAAAGTCTTACCCCAGTGCCTCCCAATGTGACCTTATCTGGAGTATGGGTCTTTAAAGAGATAACCAAGCTAAAAGGAGGTCATTAGGGTGGAGCCTAATCCAGTATGACTGGTGTCCTTGTGGGAAAAGGCAATTTTGGAGATGGACGGACACACACAGGGAGAATGCCATTCGAAGATGAAGACCAAAATCAAGGTGATGGTCCCACAAGCCAATGAACGCCAATGATTGTCAGCAAACCCCGGACACTGAGAGGCCTGGAACACATCCTTCCTTAGAGCCCTCGGAAGGAACCAACCCTGCCCACACCTTGAGCTTGGCCTTCTGGCCTCCAGAACAGCGAGACCAGGTATTTCTGTTAGGTAAGCCACCTGGTTTGCGGTACTTTGGTACGGCAGCCCTAGAAACGAATACTCCTGCCTCTTTGCACTGGGATGAACTTGGCCAAGTCATTTCCATCCTGGCCTCTGGCCCCTCATCTGCAGGCACATCGAAGGACAAGAACTGGGTCTCCCCAAACCAGGCACACCGATTGCCACTGCCTTTCTTCTTTTCACACCTTGCTGCTCCTTTCAGGAGTGGCCCCTGCCCACTCAGGGTCTTCCACCCTCTGGTGACTCCATGGAGACTGTACCATCAAAGCCCATCTGAGCCTGTCATGTGAGACCCTCAGCCCAGCTGCTGCACCCCATTGCTGCTCCCTACCCATGCCATACTGTCTGAGGTTCTAGAACACATGGCCGGCCTACCTGCACACCCTCTGCCAGAGCATCTCCATCTTCCAGTGACAGGTTAATTCAGCCTCAAACACCAGCCAATGCCCTTAGCCCAAGAGTTTTCCCAACAATAAAGCGTGTCAGGCACCCACATTCCCCCATCATGCTCCAGCCAATCAGAACTACATGTAGCTCAGAGAGCACACTATGTCCTGCCTCCAGGGTAGGAGGGGTAAGGGCACACTCTGAATTCGGGTGACCTAGGTTCAAGTCCTGGCTAGGGCACCTAGTAGCAAATAGTGTAGGGTTGTGATGAAGGTGACGGGAGTTAATAAATGTCAGATGCTTAAAAGTAGTGCCTGGCACATAATAGGTGCTAAGTAAATCCTTGCCATCATTCTTTTTGTGAGATAACACTCTCCCCCCAAGTCCTCACCCACCAACCTGGCCAAAACCCTGCCACCCCTCAGTTCTCCACCTCCTCCATGAATGCCTGGGTCCTTTCTGGAGACATACAGCCCTCCAGTCCTGCTAGTCTGTTCCCACAGGAGGTTAGGGTCAGGACAGGGGCCAGGCTCACAGATAAGCAGCTCTGGGAAAACACCGGAGGGGAAGTCATCCTGGCAAGTGATTGGCACCGGGAAGGGGAGCTCCTCCCAGGTGCCCCACTTTGAGATAAGGACTTGGTCCATTTGGCCCTTGGACCATTGCCGTGACCGGCATGCAGTGACCCAATGTACAGTAGGACACAGCCACTTCAAATGATTACAAAGTTCAAATTGATAAGCCATTTAGAAAAGTATGTTGTTTTCCAACACAGATGATTCACATGAAGCTGGTGGAATGTCTGGCCCCATGTGGTTCTCATTCTCCCTCCTCCTCCCATCTGAGCAGCCCTAATCAGCCCCTGGGCCTCTTCTGGGACTTTCCACTCCTCCAATTGACCGGGAGGGTGGGAATGGTGAGGATATTTTGAAATCCCACAGGGGTATCTGTTCGCAGATGTGGGCCCACACCTGAGGCCCCAACCTCAGCTTTGAGCTCAGCCTTAAGTTCGGGATAGGAGCCCCGGACCTAAAACACCTCCAACCCCTTCCCCTGCCTGCCTGCTCTTATCACCACCCGAAAAGAGACTGACAGTCACTTATTTCATCTTTCTGTCTTACCAGTCCCCCCAGAACGGGGGCTTAGGGCGATGCCTACCTCAGACCTGTAGCTCCAGCGCCGGGCACAGTAATGTGCTCAGTTCAGTGTTGTGGGAAGGACGGTGCAGGAAAGCCTCACTCAGCGACCTCTTCTCCCGGCCCCTTTGGCTTTGTATTCACATCCTGTCCTGGAGCCGGAAGGGGCGTTCCACGTGGGCCTCCTTCTCCAACAGCCCCGCCCACCCCCAGCTGCCTCTACTGAGGCCTGGAGACACCATTGGAGAGCATTTGAAAGTCCTGGTCAGTCCTGGGGAGAAAGACCAGCGGCCCAAGGGTTTCCTGAAAAGGCAGCGTCAGGGTGGGGCTGGAGGAAGCGATGAAACTTCAAGGAGCTGGACTCCAGGGGCCACGCTCTGCCACGTGCACCCAGGTGTCCCCTGAGCCGAGTCTTTAAAGTGGGTGAAGACTTTCCTTTGCAGCGTCAGGGAGATTGTCTGATCGTCCACAGCTGGGCCTCTGCAGCGAAGGTAGTGAAGTCAGGTTCTTCAACATCTCTAAGCCTCTGTCTTCCGGCTTCAAAAGAGCCTTATTACAAAGATGAAATGGGCTGATGCATTGAACGTGCCCAGCGCGTGAGCTTTCGTCATAGCCTGGGCAGGGTTTGCATGCAGGCGGTGTTTATTGGGGGGTCCTCCTAGGGATCGGACATGGGGGAGGGCTGGGAGGAGTGGAACTGAAAGAGAGGGAGCACCAGTGCAGGAGTGACCCCGAGTTGATCATCCCTTGACTCGGTACTGCTGGACCTGCCTCCCTTAAGCAGGTGGAGTGGATCTAAGCCTGGAGGACGGGAACATTTATCCACCAGCTCCCATCCTCCTGCTCAAAGCTAATCCCTCGAGCTTTTAGCATCCACACACACAGGTGCAAGGCAGCTCCCCTGGGCCATCCACCCAGAGCCATGGGGCAAAAGCAAGAAATAACTGAATCATGGCTCCGGCAGGTGCTGCGAGGGCGGAGCTGGTGGCTGCATCAGTGAAGACTGGAGTGAAAGGGGGGCAGAGAAGCACGAAGCGCGGCTCAGGGTGTCCGTTCGCTCTCAGTAGGTGTCCGCAGCTGCCGGTTAGAGCAAGTGAGGAGCACGTGAACTCGTGCTTGTGAAAAGCAGTAAAGGGTGACGCAGATGATCACCATTCATTATTAAGTCTCCCTGTAGCATTCTTTTCTCCACGGTTCCCTTCGTCACGACAAACCTCTGAGGTGGCCCATTGTGGGGGCACCCTGGGATGACTCACGGGGTGACCAACTCATCCCCGTTTGCCTGGGACTTTCCTGGTTTTACCTATGGCCTTGTTCCCTGAGGCCTGGTCATCCTAGTTCAGGGCATGACCTCAAGACACGACCAGCCCAGCCCAGAGGCTCACATGTTGCCAGCACACCCTCCCGGCACCACGGTTCACATTCCATTCACCTGCTTCCACGTCCAGGTGGATCTGTGCTCATTTCAGACACACCGCCACCCTTTCCCTCAGAATCAAAGATTCGGTTTCCTTTCCTTTAATAAGCCATATTGGTTCATTTTCATACATCGTAGAAGACTCCAAAAATACAGAAAAAAATCTAAAGAGGAGAATTTTAATTCGCTCATAACCCTATCACCCAGAAACAAAACACTGCACACACTTGAAGATATTTCTTTCCAGATGTTCCCTTTAACAAAGGTGGTTCATGATGTAGGTGTACATTCCTACACTCTTAGGGCAGGGAGATCTCCCTCTGGCCCAGTTCCTGAGTTTTGGGGTGTTGTTTTTTTAATATTTGTTATTGATTTTTAGAGAGAGAGGAAGGGAGACGGGGAGAGACAGGAACATTGATGTGAGAGTGGAACATCAATGGGCTGCCTCCTGTAGAGATGAGGTTAGCAAAATACATTGGAAGAGATTTGGAACAATCGTGTGTATACCCAGGCTAATGTTTCAAAACCTAAGTTTTATTTTCAGATCGAATGTATAAATATATGGTTTCCTCATGTCTGTCAAAGCATATTTTCCTTTTAGCATTACCAGTGTTGGAGCAAGATTTATTCCACTGGTCCCTACACTATCCCTTTCCTTCTAGGATTTTCAGCAACTTTTGGATTAATATCAACTTATGGTTCTTTGGGTTAACATCCAAGATTTAAAGCACTCATACAACTCAACAAAAGGAAGACAGACAAAATCCAGTTGAAAAATGGGCAGAAGACCTGAATAGGCATTTCTCCAAAGAGGACATACAAATGGACAAGAGATAAATGAAAAAATGCTCAAAGTCACTGATCATCAGAGAGATGCAAATTAAAACCACAATGAGATATCACCTCACACCGATCAGAATGGCTATCATCAAAAAAATCACCAAACAACAAGTGCTGGCGAGGATGTGGGGGAAAAGGGAACCCTAGTACACTGCTGGTGGAAATGCAGACCGGTGTAGCCACTATGGAAAACAGTACGGAGTTTCCTCAAAAAATTAAAAATGGAACTTCCATTTGACTCAGCAATCCCACTTCTGGGAATATATCCTAAAAATCCCGAAACACCAGTCAGAAATGATATTTGCACCCCTATGTTCATAGCAGCACAATTTACAATAGCTAAGATTTGGCAACAGCCCAAGTGCCCATCAGTAGATGAATGGATACAAAAGTTGTGGGACATTGACACAATGGGACAGTGGTTCTCAACCTTCCTAATGCCGCGACCCTTTAATACAGTTCCTCATGTTGTGGTGACCCCCAATTTCATTGTTACAAATTGAACATAATTAAAGCATAGTGATTAATCAGAGAAACAATACGTAATTATATATATGTTTTCCGATGGTCTTAGGCGACCCCTGTGAAAGGGTTGTTCGACCCCCAAAGGGGTCGCGACCCATAGGTTGGTGAACCACAGGTTGAGAACCCTGCAATGGGATATTATACAGCTAAAAAAAAAAGGGGATCTCTTACCCTTTGGGACAGTGTGGATGGACCTAGAGAATATTATGCTAAGTGAAATAAGCCAGTCTGAGAAAGACAAATATCACATGATTTCACTTATTTGTGGAATCTAATGCACAAAATGAATTGACCAACAAAATAAGACCCAAGCCCATGGAACAGACTGACATACCTTGATGTGGGGTTGGGAGGATGAGAAGAGATAAACCAAAAAAACTTACATATTTACATGCATAGCCCGTGGGCAATAAGGTGTTGAACACCTGGGATGGGTGGATAGGGGCTGGGAGGATGGGAGTAAAGGGAGTGTAAACAGAAGACATCTGTAATACGATCAACAATAAAAAATACACATAAATAAGCAATAAACAGGTTTTCTTAAAAGATCTATAGGTATTGACCTGGAGCAATGTTTGTACATATTGTTCAATGAAAAAAGCAGGTGTTAGAGTATAATTCCATTTTAAAAATAAGGGTATAGGCATTCTCGAAAACCGTTCATCAGACCCTTATAAAGCGAAACATGCAACTCTCGTATGAGCCAGCATTTGCACTCCTGGGCATTTATCCCAGAGAAATGAAAACCGAGGTTCCTCCCAAAACCTGTACCTGAAGGTTTATAGCAGCATTATTAGAAATAGCTGGAGTCCCGGCCAGTGTTGCTCAGTTGATTGGAGCATCGTCCCGTGCACCGGAAGGCCATGGGTTCAAACCCCGGGCAAGGCAGATGCCCAGGTTGTAGGTTCCATCCCCAGCCAGGGCCAGTGCGGGCGGCCCACAGGGCCTGGAAAATGCTTGCTCTGAGTCGGGGGTATGGGAGCCAGGAAGGAGAGGAGGGTGTGGCTGGCTTCCGAGTTCCCCACCCCCGGCCATCCTGACCCAGCCTGCCCTGGTGCTCTCGCCTCTTGATCACAAACACTTGTGATTCTCTGCCAGCTCGCTCACTCACTCATGAAAGAGCAAGGACCCACCGAGCAGAGGGTGTGTGATTTCTGGGTCCAATAGCAGCGAACCTGCTTAGAGCCATCACCAGGGGCCAAGAAACATCTAAGTGCCTTTTACGTATTACCTTGTGCCAAATCCCTAGGCGATAAGGCCTGTGGTTATCTCTGTTCTACCGAGGAGGAGACTGAGGCAGGTGGTAAGTTGTGTGTGTTTGACTTAGCACGGAGAACACGGTCAAAGTGCATAGCACTCAAGGCACCACCTGAGACCCTCCTCTGTCCCTCACCGCCCCTCACCAAGCCCGCCCACCCACCAGTGGCCCCTGAGGCCTGAGTCCCATGGGCCTGCAGGAAGCAGGGACCTTACCCAGCACCCTAGCTCTCCGGAGGCAGCAGACGGCGGGGGAAGCTCGGGGAAGCAGCCAGGAGGCCGGCTAATGGGTAAAGGATGGGAGAGCAGCGTGCCATGCCTATCAGCGGCTGCTCCTGGTTAGACGTGCGGAGAGACGGACGCTGGCCTGACGCAGGCCCAGCTTCCCACTCTGTGAGGTCAGGCTGAGCTGCGGGGCCAGCAGGGTGCTTGGCTGCAGCTGCAGGACATGAAGTGGGCCCAGCTGGAGACCCGCCCAGCCTGGCCCTGCGGGGCGGCAAGATGAGCTCCTTGCAGGAGCCGGGAGGCTGCCCCGGTGTGAGGGGTTGGCTGGCAGGGCTGGGCCGGACACCCTGTGTGCCCACCTCTCTACCGTGTCCAGTTCTGCCCTGGGCTTTCCCAGCCTGGGGGGGAGCAGGGGCTGGGAGAGCTGGACGGAAGGTTCTGGAAGGGAGGATTAGCCTGCCCTCCTGCAGTCACTAAACTACCCACGGGTCCTGCCTCCCATCTCTGAAGGTGCTTCTCACAGTGGGGAGGGGAAACCAGGTGATCAGGAGATGCCCCGGCCTTTCTGGAAGTTTCTCTCGCTCCATGTTCTCTTCCTCCCATCACCATGAATGAGGGGATTGAAATCTGTTGTGTGGATTCAGCGTGTACCTGGGGAGGGACTGGCCGTACCTGTGTGTTTGAGAGAGGGGAAGATACGGACAGACAGACACAGCCCCTCCCCATACAGCCTCCAGCCCCCTCCTCAGCCCCCACC
>NW_005354174.1:6027293-6034115 GCF_000412655.1 Myotis brandtii | reverse complement strand
CCTACCGACCTCCCCTCCGCTCCCCAAACTCACCAGCCCCACCCGCACCCTGTCTCCTCACCACCTCCTTCTCTGCCCAGAAGGCCGCCTCCACCCAGTCCCCGGTGGCAGATTCTTGGCCATTTTTTCAGACGTGGCTCTGCTGTCCCCTTGGGTCGGGGACCGCAGGTCCTGCTTGCCCAGGTCGGTTCCGCTGGAGGTCTCTTGTCCCTGAATAGTTATTGATGATGTGTCCTTTCACCGTAAATGACACGGTCACCTTTGGGGCACCTTCCCACTGCGACGCCTGAGCCTTTCCTCTCTCTCCGTGCCCAGGGCCCGGCACACGTGCAGTGACCAGGTCCGGGGTGAGTGGGCGAATGAATGACCCCCTGGCACACCTACCACGTCCTTTCCCTCTTGTTCCCTCCAGGGATCTACAAAGGGCACTGCTTCCGGATCAATCACTTCCCAGAGGACAATGACTATGACCACGACAGCTCGGAGTACCTCCTCCGTGAGTGTCCACACTCCTTGCTTCCTGTGTGTGGGGGGAAGCCTGGTGGCAGGTGGGCGGCTGCAGGAAAGACGGGGTCCATGGGGGTGGAGAGGGTGCCGTTCTCTGGATGCGCTTGCACTCCCTTTCTGAGTCAGAGGATGGAGTTTTGTCCTGCGTTGCCATGACGCGCTGGGGATCCCATGGAGTTACTTGGCTGAGGCCTGGGGAGAGCAGATGGGGGGCGGGGGGCTGCTGGGTGTGGCTAGCTCAGAGGAGCTGGCTGCTGCCGCTGGGCCTGGCTGGGGCCATGAGGCTAGAGATGCAGGCTTGCCCAGGCCGAGCGTCCCTGGGGACTGTGACACCCGAGCACATTCCCCTGCCAGCACTGAACCCGCCCACCCCTCCCCACACACCAGCATTCTACTCTCCGAAAGTCAGAGTAGGTGGCACACTAAGACAGCCTGCTGAGTGCCAGACAGCCTGTAGGCGAAGGCGAGGAAGGTGGCAAGAGCAGCCTCTGATACCTGGGCCTTAGGTGTCTTCAGCACAGACGGTGGAGCCCCATGAGCTGCCCCTTGAACCCCTGCCCTCCCGTGTCCTGTGGCTAGGCTGGCCCCAGAATGGAGCAAGTCACAGCACATACTGAACCTGAAGGACCAGCCCAGCTCCACATCTCATCCCTCGGCCTCCCTGGGAGGCAGCAGGGGCCGCAGCCAGGGAAGGAGCCTGGAATGGGAAAAGCAGCACCGCTTTGAAGTCATTTTCCCTTTCACATCAGCCCAGACACACGTGGAGCTGCTCCCAGCGGCACCCCCAGGGCCTCGGGCCCAGCTTCCTTTATGGAGAATCGATACCAGTGTCCTCGGAGGAGGCACCAATCACTCAGCACCTGCTTGTGGATCTTTCTGTGTGTTATTTTCTAAGAGGAAGGATTTGAGTTCTGAGTCATCTGGTGAAATAGAACAGCGTGCTGTTCTATCCCGTGGAGCCTGGGGCCGTGTCGGGCTGTGCTGGCCAGGCCCAGAACCTGGAATAATTCGGCCAGATCTCCCTCCCAGCCATCCTCCCTCACCTTGTCCTCTTCCTCTCCTGTCCCCTCTTTCTGCTTTCTGGGGGCCAACACTGAACCAAGCGGATGATATCCCATGGCGCGGCTACAAATGGTTGTGCAGATTGCCCAACACTCGCTTAGACTATGGTATCAATGTCACCTTCGAGGTGCACCATGCGTGGCCTGCACAGCCATCCGGGGCGGCCCCTGGTGCTTAGCCGGCTGAGATGGCTCAGCTCAAAATCCACCCTGACTCAGAACTTGCCCTTGGCTGCCCAACGCAGGGCCAACAGGTGGTTCCTGAAGCTGTGAGAGTGGGTCTGCCCCCTTGGACCCACCCCGGGACTGCAGGAAGGAGGCCCTGGAGAAACAAACCACACCCTCTCCACGTCCCTCTTGGACGTGCCTGGCACACTAAGGTTGTGGGCACTGGTGCTGGTTCTCCCTCTTCACCCCCCTGCGCCTGTCCCCTCATGGTCCCCAGGGCTCTGGGACCTCTTCCTAGACTGGCCTCCTGACACCTCAGCTGAGGGCAGATCACGTGGCTTCCTGAGGGCCCAGCACAGAGGGAATGAAGGGCATTAGTGCAGGGCTGTTGACAGAGGTGTGGGCACGGTTAAGGGATAGTGAGCCCACTAGGGCGAGCTGCAGAAGGAGCCTGTACACTCCGGGGCTGGACTGGTGGAGGCAGGCGGGGACCTGGAGGAGGGAGCCGTGAGGACAGGGCAGGAACTGTGCATGCAGCCACCTCCTTTGCAGCCTCAGGAGGAACCAGGAAAGGGCTCTCGCCTGCACTTTCCTCCCAAACAGAGTCCAGAACAGGATGGAGACATGAAATGGGCATCCAAGGGGCAGACCAGGAGTGGGCCACAGACTCGCCACCCAGCCTAGGGCTCCTGCTGCCCTCAGACCCTCCCTCCCCTCAGTGGTGCCCCTGGGTAGGGCCCCAGGGCTGGGAGGGCCCAGCAGGGATTTTCCCAAATAGAAGGATGGTGATGGCACAGCAGCAATGGAAGCTCTTTGGGAAGGAGGAGTTCTCCTCAAGTGTACGCTCATGAGGACACCAGCCGGGTCATTAACAAGCCCAGAGACTCCCCAGGAAGAGAAGGGGTGACCGGTTTGGGGCAAAGGACAGTTCCTCACATTTACCTGGGCCGGATGGACGGCTGTAAGCCAGGCCTGACCTCAGCCACCTGAGGGGCGCCGGGCTCCCTTCTCTCCACCCCTCTGAGCCCTTTGCAGGATGAGGGCGTCCAGGGAACCCCAATCCTGGCTTCTCTGGCTGGCACAGCTCACAGGCACGTCTCAGAAACCCACAGGAAACCTCCTCCCAGAGCCTGCGGCTGCAAGAAAGCAGAGGGAGGAAGAGGAGGTGGCGGAGAGAAGAGCTTCATTTAATGCCCCGAACAGACCCCTGTCTGTGAAGCAGGGCACACAGTGGTGTGCTCACAGAGCAGGAGACAAACGCCGTCTTCAGAGGCTGGAACTCCGCAGACTGGCTCAGCTGGCTGAGGAGGCCGGTGCCTGCCAGCGCTCCCTGACGCCCTGTCCCTGCCAGGGCCACCAAGGGCCCACGTGGCGAGGTCTCTGCTGGGCTGGGAGACATGCAGGCCCAGGGGCAAGGCCGAGCTCGGCTCCTCCTCATGTCCTCCTTCCCCTCCTGCCCTTCCTTCTCCGGCCAGGTGCTAAGCATGGGGACCCACATCCCCAGCCCCTACTAAGTGCTTTATGACCCTTATTCCGTCAAATTCTCACAACCCTCAGGGGCAGGGTGTATCCTTTTCCGAGAGCTTCCATAATAAATGACCACAAACTGGGTGTGAAGGATCCTTCATGCAATCACACCTACAAGGACCTTTTTTCCAAATAGGCTCACAGTCACAGCTACCCTGGTTAGGACTTGGACATGTGGGGATTTTGCCACGATTCAGCCCCTTACCAGTAGGTATTACTCGTCTCCCAGGTGATAAAGAGGGGACAGTGGCAGAGCAAGGGTGCAAACCTATCGCTATTGGACACCACGGTCCACGTGTGTCCCTCTGTCCAGCCGCCTTCTTCTCTGTGACCTCAGGAGGTCCTGCACTTCCACATCCTCACCAGTTACTGGGGATGATAACAACGAGATTACGACAATAGAGATAAAGGCTGTCACTCGGGAAGTTCGTGCTCTGGCCAGGACCTCGGCGAAGCTCCTTGTTGGTACAAAACCCACCGTAGAATGTAGGTACTAATTATGAACTGCATCTCACAAATGAGGAAACTCAGTTTTCTAGAGATGACGTGACTGGACCAAGGCCACACAGCCAGCAGCCAGCATGTCACAGGGCAGAGGCTGCACCCTGACCACCCAGTGCCAAAGCCTGTGTCCTTAGCCACCCACCGGAGCTGCTCGTGACGACACCGCTTCCCTGCCTCCCAGAGGCCTCAAGGAGACTGTGTCCACGGCTCTCATGGTGGCCCCTGGTGCCACTGAGGGGCTCTCCTCACTTCTGGTGGCAGAAGTGTGACTCACACCCAGGGGAGCCTAAGCAAGACCTGGGCGGATGTGACCTTGGCCCACTTGGTGTAACCAGCCAGGCAGGGCCATCACTTACATCGAGCCCAGCTGCCCCCACCCTGCCCCAGCTCCCCACGCACCTCGGTACCCAGGGCCTGAAGGGACTATTCCAAGTCAGGGGGCTGGGCCCTGGTCTTCAGGGCCCCTTGCCAGCATTGTGGCTGTGCCCAGGCACAGGTGGCCAATCTCACCGCCCTCTCTGCTCTGTCTCCTGCCCGGCCAGGCATTGTGCGTGCCTCCAGTGTCTTCCCCATCCTCAGCACCATCCTGCTGCTGCTCGGCGGGCTCTGCATCGGTGCCGGGAGGTTCTACAGCCGCAAGAACAACATCGTCCTCAGCGCTGGCATCCTGTTCGTGGCTGCAGGTGAGCCGGCCACTCTGGTCCCCACTGCAGAGCACACCTGGGGGGGAGGGGGGGAGCGGCAGACCATACAGTCTGTGTGTAATTAACCTCAAAAGTCCATGTGTGTGTGGGCTGGGGCAGGGTGTGGGGAGCAAACGGGTACAGGGTCTCCTTTTGGGGATGACAAAATCTTCTGGAACTAGATAGAGGTGGTAGTTGCACACATTGTGAATGTCCTAACTGCCACTGAATTGTGTACTTTAAAGGGCTAGTTTTATGTTATGTGAATTTAACCTCCATAAAAAAATAGTAAGTCCAGGTGTGCAAATACCACAAAGGGGCAGTACTATTGCCTCCCAAGCCCATAACAGGGGTGCCTGGCTAAGCTGGGGGGTCAGGGAGGTGCCCAGGGGGACTCACAGACACCAAGACCTGAAGGAGTCGGCCAGGTAAAGACAGGGTGAGGGGCGCGGGGCTGGCCAGGCGCAGAGGGAGCAGAGAAGCCCAGTGCGCCTGGGCAGGGTGAACGAGGGGCTCGGGATCATGAGAATTCCTGACTGCCCAGCTCTCCGGCTAAGAGACGACAGCCGCCCCACTCTGGCCCCGTGACAACCCAGAGCTACGGCGACAGTGACACCCCCTGCCCAGGGCTGCTCTGGGCCTCCATGGAGACAGTTCTCTGCCCAGCCCTGTCCCCACTCTGCCCCTGGGCTCCACATCCTACAGGTCAGGAGGCACCGGATGCTGGTAATGAGCATTCCAGCAACGGTGGTGGCCCTGCCTCCTTTGCTGAGGGCAGGGAGGAGACTCGAGTGGTGCCCAGCCCATGCGGGTGCCACCCATCGGTCATCTCCCCACAGCTTGTCTTCTCCTCACCATTTCTCCTGGAGAGGGAAGGCAGCTTCCATTCACATCATGGAACTGAGGGCCTAGACAAGTGAGGGACCTGCTCAAAGTCCCTGCCAGGCCGCGGGGCAGGGCCCCGGGTGCAGGTTCTGCGCGCTCTTCTACACCCTTCAGCTTTGCTTCCTTCTGGGCAGTAAATGTGTGTGTGGGATGTGTGTGCGTATCTAAGGGGACAGGGGGATGTGTAAGTGTCAGGAGGTGTGTGTGTGTGTGTGTGTGTGTGTATGAACTGTGGGGTGTGTGTGTGTGTGTGTATGAACTGTGGTGTGTGTGTGTGTGTGTGTGTGTGTGTGAACTATGGGGTGTGTGTGTGAACTTTGGGGTGTGTGTGAACTGTGGGGTGTGTGTGAACTGTGGTGTGTGTGTGAACTATGGGGTGTGTGTGTGAACTGGGGGGTTGTGTGTGTGAACTGTGGGGGGTGTGAACTGTGGTGTGTGTGTGTGTGTGAACTATGGGGTGTGTGTGTGAACTGGGGGGTTGTGTGTGTGAACTGTGGGGGGTGTGAACTGTGGTGTGTGTGTGTGTGTGAACTATGGGGTGTGTGTGTGAACTGGGGGGTTGTGTGTGTGAACTGTGGGGGGTGTGAACTGTGGTGTGTGTGTGTGTGTGAACTATGGGGTGTGTGTGTGAACTGGGGGGTTGTGTGTGTGAACTGTGGGGGGTGTGAACTGTGGTGTGTGTGTGTGTGTGAACTATGGGGTGTGTGTGTGAACTGGGGGGTTGTGTGTGTGAACTGTGGGGGGTGTGAACTGTGGTGTGTGTGTGTGTGTGAACTATGGGGTGTGTGTGTGAACTTTGGGGTGTGTGTGAACTGTGGGGTGTGTGTGAACTGTGGTGTGTGTGTGAACTATGGGGTGTGTGTGTGAACTGGGGGGTTGTGTGTGTGAACTGTGGGGGGTGTGAACTGTGGTGTGTGTGTGTGTGTGAACTATGGGGTGTGTGTGTGAACTGTGGGGTGTGTGTGAACTGTGGGGGGGGTGTGAACTGTAGGGTGTGTGTGTGAACTGTGGGTGTGTGTGTTGGGAGGGAGAGCCTGCATTTAGGGTCCACGCCTACAGCTGGTTTGCTCTGGGCAGGGTCTCTGGTCCTCTAGCAGGAAACAGTGTAACCATCCACCCTGGGATCGGGCAGCAGGAGAACGGACAACGCGCGTGGCAGTGCCTCTCCACCTCCGTTCACGAGGCCATCGGGGGCCAGTTGTCCCAGCCTCCTCGTCTGCATGCACGACTCCCCGATTCCTCACCCCCCTCTTCCTGGAACTACCACTCACTCACTCCCCTCTGCCCACCGCCCCCTCTGAGAAGGAAGGAGGCGACCTGAGAGAGGCTGGATATGAGCACAATGTAGGAAAGACCACAGCAGCAGCCACTCTCCGGCGGGGAGCTGGGGAGCTAAGAGCCCTTGCTTTATTTTGTATCTCATCTCAACCTTGTGCTTTCTTACCCGCTCAAAATTAGTTACTTAAAAGACAAGTTAGCAGCCAGAA
>NW_005354174.1:6017450-6027224 GCF_000412655.1 Myotis brandtii | reverse complement strand
ACCTCGGCCTCTCCCCCCGGCCCCCTCTCCTCCTTCCCTTTCAGGCCTCAGTAACATCATAGGCATCATCGTCTACATTTCCAGCAACACGGGCGACCCGAGCGACAAGCGCGACGAGGACAAAAAGAACCACTACAACTACGGCTGGTCTTTCTACTTCGGGGCCCTGTCGTTCATCGTGGCCGAGACCGTGGGCGTCCTGGCCGTGAACATTTACATCGAGAAGAATAAGGAGCTGAGATTTAAGACCAAACGGGAGTTCCTCAAGGCTCCCTCCTCGTCCCCCTACGCCAGGATGCCCAGCTACAGGTACCGGCGACGGCGCTCCCGGTCCAGCTCCAGGTCCACGGAGGCCTCGCCCTCCAGGGACACGTCGCCGGTGGGCCTGAAGATCGCCGGGGCCATCCCCATGGGCGAGCTGTCCATGTACACGCTGTCCCGGGAGCCGCTCAAGGTGACCACGGCGGCCAGCTACAGCCCGGGCCAGGAGGCCGGCTTCCTGCAGGTGCACGATTTCTTCCAGCAGGACCTGAAGGAGGGCCTGCACGTCAGCATGCTGAACCGGCGGACCACCCCCGTGTGAGCGCCCCTGCCTGGCACCAGCCTCTCCCCAGAATGGCTGCTTGGATCCCACGTGAGGGCATTGAACCCTTAAGGCGGACCCGCCGTGGACTAAAGCCAAACCCAACCCTCCTGGTCTCCAGATGCGTGGCGGGCTGGCGTGGAGCGAAGAGCCAGGACACTGGCATCCGAAGGGAGAGGCTGACTTGATCCCCCCAAAGAGGGTGCGTGGACGGATGCCCTGGGTTCCGGAGTCTCCCGGGGGCTTGAGTGCAGTCCTGAGACTGCCCGGCCTTCGCCCACCTGGGAAAACACAATCGAGCCATTCTCTCCTCTTGGAAACAAATATTTCCGTAAGAACGAGCTTTCGGGGCCTTCCCTCCCCGCCGGGGCGCTGGGCCACTGGGAGGCCACTGGCTGGTACGTGGGGCCTAGGACGCTGGTCAGCTGCTTGTTAACCTGAGGTTCCTGGGCCTGGGAGCCGGAAATGTGGAAGCTGAAGCTCTCCCCTTCCTTCTCTCCATCCGTCTGTCTGTCTGTCTGTCTGTCTGTCTCTCTCTGACAGTGGCCTGTTGTTGACATGGCTGTGATCCCGAGGAGAAAGGCCTGCGGCCAATGGTGCTTTGGCCTCTGTGCTGTCCTGGGGCCGGCGCCCCTCGACCGGAGGAGACCGAGGCCTGGAGGGGAGGGAACCCACAGAGGGGTCCTTCGCTGGCCTGGCGTGAGCTAAAGGCCAGAGTCTGTGGCTGGCTTTCCTGTCTGCTTCTGGAAGTTTCTGCCTCACACAGAAAGGGCAGAACACACTGACTGTGCTTGCGAGGCCGGAAGGTCCCGGGGTGACAGGGGTCACAGGCGGCCCCGTGGCTCCTGCTGGGTCCTCCTGGGGAGCGGACAGGTGGGCCTGCCGCACACGCCGATTTGGCATCAGCGTCCCAAACTGCTGGGCAAGAAAGGGAGACGGAGGGTGAACCGGGACCAGAACCTCAGAAAACACACATCCGTCTCCGAGTGGTTATTAATCGTGATTTATTGCAAATAGTAGCCAGGAGGGCAAGTTCCATTCACTTCCTCATCTTACAAAGTAGCAGGACGCCCCCCCCGCCCCCCCCGCAACTCCCGTTCTTGTAACTTATTCTGTCGTCCCCCCTCCCCCCCACAAGGGCTCAGAGAGGAAGAGGAGGGGGGCCAGGCCTCGGCTTTCTTCCTCCTCAGCAGAGGGATGCTCTGCGCTCCGGCACCGAGGAGGTGGGTTCCTTAGGTGATGTTTTTTTCCAACCCCGCCCCCCAAAGCCAGCAGAGGCATGGAAGCATGTCGGGTTCAGGAGAAACACGTTGTGGAACACAGAGCTTACCCCCTTTTGTATAACAAAGTCCTTTCTTACTTTTTGAGACTTGGGGAGCCGGCCTGGAGCAGTCAGCTGGGATCCCGGGAGCCGTTGGACTTGGAAGTAACAAGCAAATTCTTACCTCAGCCCCCTGCTCACAGAGCCCTGGGTGGACTTGGCCCCTAGGAGTTCAGATCCGGGCCAAGGTCACTGCCATCCTCCCTTTGCCCCCGAGAGGACATCTCCACGTGTCCCGCCTCCCACCTCCGTGGCTGGCGCTGCGTGCTGGAGCCCCCCTCCCGCCCGCTGACCTGGGCTCTGTGAGGTTTGTCCAGCATGTGCCGCCGTGAATGCTGGGGTGTCGGGGCGCGCGGCTGCCCCTGCCGAGGGCTGACCCCAGCTGTCCTGCCTCACCCCTGCCACCCTCACCCCTCCACATCATGACACCATCTTTCCAGGCTGGAAGGAAGGGGTGAAACCTGGGGACCCATCACCCAGCGAGGCCCCCAGATTCCAAAGCCAGGCAGCCTGGCTGTTCCTTCCACAGAAGTCCCCACCCGCCCACTCCCCGGGGAGTCTGTCCTTTCATGGAGAAAGCTGTGTCCAACGAATCCTACCTCTTGCCCAGTCCCAGGCGGAGCTCGCACAGCCCACTCTAGGGACCGAGAAAGTAGAGAGAAGCCACCAAGTGCAGGGAGCAGAACAGCCTGAGACCCTGGTCTCCATAGCCTTTCTCCACACACCCTGCCCCAGGCTCCGGGAGGGACCCCGGCTCTGGTTCCCGTGCTCACGGCCTCTTACCTGGGGCCGCCCCGGGAGGGGCGGATGGAGCTGGCCCCCTGCCCCTGTCATTCTGAGACCTTGCGCTCCAACCAGCCCTGTGTGTTTTGCCAATTAAGCACCTGTGAATCCTGTACCTACTACTGGTTTGGGGTTGTTAGTTCGGTCTTTTTTTTTTTTTTTTAATTAAATAAAATGATTTTTAAAATGTTCTCTTCCTGATGTGGGGGGAGGGGAGAGCACCCCTCAAGCCTGTGGACACTTAGAGCCAAGAGTGTCCCTGAGTCTGGGGGGTGCTGCAGACCCCCGAGAAGAGGGGGTTCAGCAGGGGTCAAGGCCAGTTCCTCTGGCTTTCATCTGGTCGCTGACCACCTCCCAGCACCACCTGCTGGTTTCCGACCTCTGGGAGGTGCCATGGAGGGGCCTTTGCACAGCAGGGTGAGATGGGCATCTGGGCAGCTGAGCAAGCCAGGCCTCAACCTGCCGGTGAGGCCGCAGGGAGAGCCACAGCTCAGAGGCCGTGCGCTGCTCAGTGGGGTTCCTCAGTCCACCGACCAGCCTCCTTTCCCGTCCAGGTTCCGAACTGGCTACGAAGTAGAAGAGCCTGAATTCCAGACTGAGCTTTAGTACTGAGATAGCTGGACGGGGGAATGTGGCCCCGACCAGAGGCCAGAGGGGACAGAGCCACCCGATCCCAGGCCACCAGGAGGAGTGAGGAAGGGAGGGAGAGGGGGTGATATGGACATACTGCGCAGGTCCCGCGGGACACGGTGTCACCCACCAGGTTCAGCCCAGCAGATGGCACTGGCTGGACATCACCCCCATTCTCTCGGAGGCACAATGAGGCTAAGCAGTGCTCCCTAGTTCTCCCCAAGCTGCAGCCCAGGGGACCTTCCCATCCGATCACAGGCTCCATCGCCTTTAGGACTAAGGCCTTGAGTTTTCCTGAGAGCCATCCCGGATCTGAGAGGCCCCAACTCTTGAGTGTCACGACGTTCTTGCCAACCCTCGTCCCAGCAAAGAAGGCAGAGGGCCCAGTGTCCCCGTGTTCCCACCCTTGTGGCTGCAAGAACCACTCCCAACTTGTCCAAACTTTCAGCCCTGGCTTTTTTTTCTTTTTAATCTTCACCCAAGGAGTGAGGATATTTTCTCGATTGATTTTTAGAGTCAGTGGAAGGGAGGGGAGAGGGGAGAGAGAGAGAGAGAGACATCCATGTGACAGAGACACATCAATTGATTGCCTCCCAATGTGCCCCAGACCAGGGGGCAGGGAGGTGACCTGTAACCCAGGTGTATGCCCTTGACCAGGAATGGAACCCAAGACCCTCCAGTGAGGAGACCATGGTCTAACTGAGCAACACCGCTCATGGCTCATGGAGGTTTGATTGACATACAAAATGTTGTATATACTTAATGTATATAACATAGTGAGTTGGGATATAATATACACCAGTGAAACTATGACCACAATTTCCTTTGGATTTGTTCACCCACTTCGCTTATAATATTGTGAGAGGCAGAGATCAGACCTGCAACCCAGGTACGTGCCCTTGACTGGAAATCAAACCCGAGACCTTCTGGTGTGCAGGCCAATGCTCTAACCACTAAGCATGCCAGCCAGGGCCAGCCCTGGCTTTTTAACCCTCTTACTGATGCCCCAAATATGCTGAGCCACCAGGTCTCAGGGCCAGGGCAGCTTAGGACCCACCCCACCAACGAACCCCCTGCTTCACCAGCCTGGAGCCAGCGCCACTCAGCATTGGCACCATGTGCCCGAACTTCTGTGCCTCCTGCTCCTTCTCAGCCTGGAAGAAACTGGCTCGGCACGCTGGTTCCCAGCCTGGTGGCCGCCCGTGGCAGTCTGCAGGTCGTGTCCTGGTGTGGCCTCCGGTATGGGGCTCATGGGGTCACGTGTTTCATTCATCTGAAAACTCTGCCTCCATCATTTGCAGAGATAGATCTACAGAACTGACACAGAAGTGGATGTTCTGGTTCCCCAACCAAAACGCCACTCAGAGCCCCCCTCCAGCCCTGCAGCCCCCATTCTGCCCTTCACTTATATTATTTAGAATAGGCCGGCGACGTAACCAATAACCCCCAAACGAGGAGTGGCTTCATACAATAGAAATCTATTTCCCACCCATCGAGTTCAATCAACTGGGCAGGTGAGGGTGCTCTGCTCCACGCAGTCACTCAGAGATTCAGGGACCCACTCTGGAAGCTCTGCCGTCTTCATCATGGGCTTCTAACGTTGCCCCCGGCATTGACACCTGGCAGGCAGATGGAGGAGAGAGAGGGAAGGTGTTCTTGTGAGTAGAGAGTCTTGTGGGAGGTTTTCATGGACCAGGAAGTTGTGACTCTCTCCCCTGCCCACATGCCATTGGCCAGAACTCAATATCACAGTCCCATCTAAGAGCCAGGGAAGATGGGAAATGTAGTTTAGCCCAGGAGGAAAGGAAAACAGTTTGGGGGAACAGCAGTCTGGGCTCCCTGGTCTATGTCTTTCTGCATCTCCTTCTTGCCGCCCTGCCCCCAAGTCGTTCTGGGAGTGCCTCCTTGACACTGATGCCTTTGTCTGGGATTGGTCCACCTCTGCGGCCTCAGCCCCTCCTTCAGCTCCAATGTGAGGTCTGGCCTCTTCTCGGCTCCAGATACCCATCTGTAAAATGGGTCTGTGCTACCTTCTTCCTAGGTTGGAGGAGCAGGCTTGAGCTCCTGCCTTGACCCAAACAAGAACCACAAAGTCACAGGTCACCGTGCCCCAAGCAGCAGTGGCAGGAGCCTTAGGAATCATCTCGGTCAACATTCTCATCACAGAAGAAGAATCAGCCCAAAAAGGAAATGGCTGGAGGAGGGGGGCGGGGCAGGGAGAGGTTGGGGGAGGAGGAATGGGAGGAGGAATAAAAGGAAGGAAGGAAATTTGTAACAACCATGGAAGGGAGATACCACTGGCCCAGTGGTTCTCAAGTGGGGGCAGTTTCGCTCTCCAGGGGACATTCATCCATGTCTGGAGACATTTTTGATTGTCACAGCCTGGAAGGCGGGTGCTACTGGCATCTACCGGGTGGAGGACAAGTGTGCGGCTAAGGCACGGGACAGCCCTCACCCCCACCCCCCAAGAATGATCGGGCCCAAAATGTCCGGCTGAGAAACAGTGCACGAGTCTGATTTTACAGTGAGGGAAACTGAGGCACGGAAGGGTGAGGTCGCTTGTGCACGACCACACAGCGGCTTCTTGGTGCTTGCACCCAGGCTGTGGGCGTATTAGGAAATCTCACTTACTCATTCCCCGGATTTCCTTTCCCTGCTACACATTCCAATTTCTGCCTCTTTTGAGCCAACAGCTTTGGAAACAGAAGTTGTGGGTTGAAGAAGGAAATGGGAAAACAGCCACCTGTCCTGGGTTGGGGTTTGGGGGTGCCTTTGCCCCTGGGTTTGGGAATCAAATATGGATGGAATTGAAGCAGGCAGCTGGAGAAACCTGGCCCAGCCTGACTCTGGACTCGGTGGCCTCCTGCCCCGCTCCCCCGCCTCCCCCTCCCCCGAGGCTGCAATGAGTGGACAGTGAGGTGGCCGAGAGCCAGAAAGACAGGCATCCTATCCTCCAGTCACCCGCGGGCAGCCCTGGGCGAGTCGCCCAGCCTCTCTCCGAGCCCGCGGTCAAATGAGGAAGGTTACAATTCCCTCCCAGGGTTGTTGGGAGATGAGTTCAGCTTTAACGTAAACAAGGAAACAGGAGCCTGGCGTTAGAGTGAGCTTCCAGAGGTGTTTGTTGACTGACAACACTCGAGAAGTTTGCCAACACGGATTGTTCTAGAGGAGTGCTCTGAGAGCCAGGCCCAGCTGCCCAGGTATTGTGCAGTGCTCCCCACTTCCCTGGAGAGGGGTCCTCCCCCAGCTGCTTCCCTGGCTGATGCCCATTCATTTCTGCCCTCAGTGGTCCCCAGCTGTGGATTGGTGGTCAAGGAAGCCACATGGCTGCAGCTGTCTTTGCAGGCCCTGCAACCCCCAAACCCCACTGGGGTGTTCCCGGTCCCACACAGGTGATCCAGGCTGCAAAACTAAGTCCCGAACACTCTGAGATGCCCTGGGAGCAGGACTGCATGGGGAGGATGTCCCGTTCTGGGTCCCTAGTGTGGAGCTCACAGAGAGGAGAGACCTGGGGGAGGGGAATGAGATGGAAGGGGAGGGGAGGCCTCCCTGCACTGGTTCCTGATATAGCACCCCCGGCTGCCCGGCCCCAGAGATGAGGGGCAGGGGAGGGAAGAGGGGAGGAAGAGTTGCTGAGGGACCCTGGACTCCAGAGGAGGAGATGGGCAGATACACTTGAAACAGGTATTTTTAAACCTGCAGCGTCCAGGTTTAAAAGCCGGTGCGACCTCAGAAACAGAAGTCTGTGTCAGAGGAGGTTACAAACTCATGTCCTTAGACATTTTGCAGGAGCGGAGAATGGTGGGGGTGCTGATATCTCCAAACCATTACTCCTCCACCCTCCTGGGGAAAAGCTTTCTCCGAGGGCCTAAACCTGTTTTCATCACTATCACCTCCCCAACTCTTTCTTGGCCACTTCCTTCACCTTCATCAGAGACTTTGCCTCTGGCTCAAAGCCTTCCTCTGTACCCCAAGTCCTGCCACCATCAAACTGAGCCACACCCACGTCAGTAGGGCCAACCACTCCAATTCCCTGGCCTCATAGCTCTCCTGTCTTCTCAACTCCATTGGCCACCTCACCTTCTCGCCTCCTGAGCTCACCTCCTTTGGCCATCTGGTCTTCTCATCTTCACTGACCTTTATCTCCAACCTGGATCTTGCCATCACCCCCCTGACTGTCCCCTCCTATAATCTTCAGAGACGTCATCCTCCTCTCAGGCCACAGCTTCCAATGTTCCCAATTCCTTCATTCCCTGACCATCACTACACCTGTTTTCCAGCCTCATCAAGCCCTTCAGGGCCTTGGCCTCCCCATTTTCTCCCAATATATTGACCCTTCCTGACAGCAGGGTCATCCTAACCAGCCCAGACATGGCAAGTCATCATCTAAACCCACCCTTGCCGAGGCCCTCAGGTCCCTCGGCCCCTTCTCCTTCTCGCTTTTTGCTCCTGGAAGAGCCCCAGCTCTCTTTCAATCTCACTTTCCATCTTCTCCGTTCCTGCACCTGAGCTACAGGCGATGCCAGAGAAGATCAAGCAAGTTGTACATCAATGCCTGTGGTAGGCAGAATAGCAGTTCCCAAAATGCCCAAGTTCTAATCCCTGGAACCTGTGAATATGTCACCTTCCACAGCCAAAGGGACTTTGCAGATGTGATTAAATTAAGGATGTTGAGATGGGGAGATTTTCCGGGGTTGTCAATAAAACCCCAAGGATTCATATAACAGAAAGGGAGGCAGGAGAGTCAGAGATGAAGATGCGATGATGGAAGCAGAGGTCAGAGTGATATGATGGCTGGCTTTGAGGATGGAAGTGTTCTGGGTCCCCTGGGCAGAGGCACAGGGTGGAATTGGGGGCAGCAAGACGAATGCAACAGAGGGCCCCAGGTGAACGGTGCAGGGAGGCAGACGAAGTGGCATAAAGAGGTTGGGACCCATTGGCTGGCACCCCGTTTTTTTACGGTACCTTAAGGTCACACAGGGCCATTTCTTAGCCTCATTAAGCCCAAGCTCAAAATTCGATCAGCACATTGCCAAAGAGAAGTTATTTGCCCCCCACCCAGGCGTGCCCTGGTCCCAGCTCTGACTGAGGCCCCCCTGTGGGAGATGTTTTCCCTCAACCTAGTTATGTCTGGTCCTTCTTGGGACAAATGAAAACTGGTTCATCTGGATGAGAAAAATACAGACATCACCCGATCAGCTTAGTGTGGGGATCTACTTTGAAGACTGTAGAGAATGTCCTATCTCAGGAGGCTGCTTCCTTTTGAACTTGATCACAGAGGTGACAACAGTGCCCTCCCGGGGTGCCCTCAGTGCCTGGAGGCAAATCAGCCACTGGTCCAAGCTGTCCCAGGGCTGCCCTGGCTGCCATGTCTTATGTCCCCGTGGCCTTGAGCCACAGAGAAATGTCCTTTGGATCATCTGGTGGAGTGAATTATTTGAGCTTCTGTCTCCTCCTTTCAGTCCATCTGTCCATCCTTCCATCCATCAGTCATTTAACAGACATTTATGAAGATCCCAACCTGGGCTCAGATCGGGTGGGTTCTCTGAGGGACCCAGAATGAGTACATAATACAGTCTTGCCATCTCTACCCTCCAGAAGCTTATGGCCCATTAGAGAAAGCTGATCCATCTGCAGTTTATAAATAATAATAACAACAGCCATCTTGGATTGGATGCCGACTGTACTAGTCAGCTCGGGCTCAAGACCATACCCTGGATGACCTTAACAACCAAAATTTATTTTCTCACAGCTCTGGGGGCTGGAAGTCCTAGATCAGCATGGTTGGGAGCTGGGAAGAGTCTTCTTCCTGGCTTTCTCCTCCTCACGTGGCAGAGAAAGAGAGACAGCAAGCTTGCTGGTGTTCCTTCTTAAGGGCAGGGTGAGGAGGTGAAGTCCGAGATCAGGCCACCAACCTGGTGGGGTTCTGATGAGGACTCTCTTCCTGGCTTGTAGATGATGCCCCCTTACTGGGCACTCACAGAGTGGAGGGGCAGGGCTCCGGTATCTTTTCCTCTCCTTATAAGGGCACTAATCCCACCATGAGGGCCCCACCCTCATGGCCTCATCTAAACCTAATTACCCCCCAAAGCCCCACCTCCAAATACCATTACACTGGGGTTTGGGCTTCAACATATGAATTGGGGGAAGGAGGGCATTATTCAGTCCATGGCACCTACCCTAAGTGAAGCTGGTAAATGCATTATCTCTAATTCTACAGCAGCTCCCAGTCATCGCCACTGCCCTTATTTTATAGCTGAGGGGAGGGCAGCTCAGAGCGGTTGATGACTGGCTGGAAGCCACACAGCTGGACGCCAGCAGGGCAGGGATCTGACTCTGAGGCTGCGGACTCCATCACTGGCAGGTTGGTTCCCACTCCCTAAGGAGCTGTCCTTCCTGATGCCTGGACAGGGTAGGACCATGCGGAGCAAGCATGTCAAACTCAAAGGCTAACACG
>NW_005354174.1:5916960-6017347 GCF_000412655.1 Myotis brandtii | reverse complement strand
AAAAAAAAGAACAAGAGCAATGATAAAATTAATGTTTTCTTCCTGACACTTGGCATCTCTTCTCTGCTACTATCTTTCCTACTTCGGGGAAAATCTTGTTTGCAGTGATTACTTTCAAAACTGACCCAAGGTGAACGTCAGTAATTCTGGATCTGACAGGAGACATTTCCTTTCATAATTGTAAATAACTGCTCACACCGCTATATTGGCTGGGCCGCAAAAATACTCGTTGTGGGCTGTATGCAGCCCGCGGGCCGCGAGTTCGACATGCTTGATGTTGGAGGATGCTGACAGTGTCCAGCCCCAGCTCCCAGCAAATGCCGGCATCCATGGGGCACCCTTCTTGGCCCAACAAGGCCCTGGAGCGGAGGGTTTGGGGGGAGGGGGGGCGAGCAGGCAGCCTGGCAGTGGGAGGTTCTGTTTAAAGGACCTTTATTGAACGGGAAGAATAGACTTGCCCGCAGTCCCTGGTGCTGCCAGCCTCGTGCTAGGTTTACACACAGACTACTTGGAAAGGAAGAACCATCCATCTCTTTAATGCATTTGTTGGTTGGGTTGGCGGACTCAGGACCCTGCTGGGCACAGACCTGCCCCCTCACCGAGGGAAGGTGTGAAAATTAGCTCAGCAGAGCGCCTGGGATATGGTAAGCTCTCACGGAGGACCCGCTCTTGTTACAACCGTCACTGTGATCAGTGGTCTGTGAGCCCAAGGCCGGGCCCCGCGTGTTTCTCCGCACACAGACCATCTTTCCGTTAAGCACGGTCACCCTGAGGCCAGGATCTCGCAGCTCAAAGCCCTGCCCAGCTCAGGGGTCTACTCCTGGCCGTGCATCAGCCTCAGCTACACCCAGAGCGAGCCACCTGGTGACCTGAGGAAGAGGAGACAGACCCCAGGAGGTGTGTTGGGGCCTGGAGACCGGCTAGCGGGGGTTTGGGGGGGATGTGGGCAGGCAGGCCTCTCAGAAGCTGGCCCCAAACTTTCACAAGTTTTCTGCTCTATCCACCCACCATTAGCCTCTTAGTAGTCACCTGTAAATCAGCTTACTTCTGTTCTTTTTGACTTACATAGAGTTGTTTTGTGAATATAAACATAACTGGAAAACCTGTATCCCCTGCCATTCCTAGAGGTCATACTAAACCATTACAACAAAAACAGCCGATGCTCTATCCTCTGAGGGCCTTTCTTCGACATGTGAGGATCGGAAAGGTGTTACAGACTTGCCCCAGACGGTTGTTTTTTGTTTTTCTTCTGGACCCAGCTGGGAGGATGGGAGAATTGAATAGAAAACAATGTTCCCACGCTGGGCAGTGTCGGGTCTCCGCTGGCCCAGGAGCCACTTTCGCTCCCTGTAGTTTGGGGATGTCGTGGGGCTTAGGGCTAAAGCTCTTGCCTGGGTCGTGGGATCCGGAAGCCCGGGCAGGGGATCCCCACGCTGTCTCTAGGCGTGACCCTGGGTCCCCCAGACTTCCAGGACGAGGACCCACTCGCCCCACTCCGGTAACAGAGCTGCCCAGTGTGAGGACGGAAGGTTGAGCCCCCTGAGCCATAGGGTCTCAGTCCTTGCCCAGCAGTGACCTTCAGCTGCACAGTGTCCCTCGTCCTCGCTCACGTCAGGCATCCCGAGCAGGTGCTCCGACAGGTCTCCAGTCACCAGCTAGCGCCTCCCCCCCACCCCTCCCTGGGGTATTTCTGGCTCCAAGAGGGCAAGAAAGCCCTGAAACCTGAGACGAAGTCATCCTCGGTGACGGTGACGCGCCTGTGCATGTGCATTAATAGAAGCCTCCCTCAGGCCCCTGTCACGTGTGGGCAGCTGCTCAGCCCTGTCAAGTGGCCCTCAGCCCCAAGGCCAGCCCCCTCTGGCCCGGCCAGCACACTAAACTTAGCCTCGCCCCTCTGCACCATAATTGCCGCCACCACCCCAGCCCGGCCGCCACCTGCCTGGGGAGACACGGCCACCCGACCCTGCCCAGAGCACCCACTCCTTCGCGACCACCATGTCCCAGACCAGAACGCTGAAGGTCCGCCTGACGCTCTTCTGCATCCTGGTGGGCATCGTGCTGGCCACGGTGGCCGTGGTGACCGACCACTGGGCCGTGCTGAGCCCCCAGGTGGAGCACCACAGCGCCGTCTGCGAGGCAGCCCACTTCGGCCTCTGGCGGATTTGCACCAAGAGTATCATCGTGAGCGGCAGCAAGGACAAGAGCTGCGGACCCATCACCCTGCCTGGGGGTAACGTACCCACACTGTCCCCATCCCCGCCTCCTGTCCTTCTTTGTTCCTTCCGGAAAAGTGGCTCAGTACAGCCCCCTGTGCCTGGGAGAGGGGGTCTGAATTGCATGAGGCTGTGCACCACAGCGAGGGGAGCTCCCTGTATAGAACCCCCGGGGCCGGGATGACTAGCCTCCCTGCAGTCGTACAGCCCTCTGCGACCCTAGTAAATAGAGTACAAGCTCAGGAAAGAGCCCGCTCTAATCACACATTACCCGTGACCCCCAACATGGCATTTGGGGGGGGGGGACAAAGCCCATCACAGCCTCTGCTTCCTCCCCTGGTGCTTGGGCTCAGCAACGCAGAGTCCCTTCCAGTGCTGACAAATGTCACTCCAAGGCGGCGGTGGACCAGGCTGAGGGCGGCATCCCACTTGGCGTTCAGAATTATTCTGTTATCGGACTGGGTGTTCACTGAAACCGCCCCTTCAAGGGAGCCAATGCCAAGTCCCCCAAAACCTTGCAGTATGTGTGGGGGAGGACAGAGGAGCCCAAACCTTGTTCCTCCCTCTCCCCTCTTTCTTCTTCCTTCCCTGCCCGCTGGCTCCCGCCTTGCTCATTCCCACTGGACACTCGGAAGATTCATAAATACCCAGCTGTCTCGGAAACACCGAGTCCCCGGGCCGAGGGCTTTAAATGGCATGAGCATGTGCTTCACGGGTATCACATCGCCCAGATGCCCATGCCCCTCGGCCACTGCTGAGCACGCCCGTAAACAGATGCATCATCCAGCCAACTCCCCTGGGCAGGGCAGGGCAGGGCAGGGCAGGGCAGCTTCTCCAGAAACGCACTGGGATGGTCCTGCCCACCTGTGCTGGGAGGCATCTGCCTTTTAAAGTCTGGTGAGTTCGCAGAGCAGAGGAGCAGGGCGGTGAGCTGAGTCTATACAAGGGAGACAGGCTGGCAGCAGGTGGCTGAGCCAGCCACTGGGGACCAGCAGGCACGGCTTGGCCTTGAACCTGATCAGTCTATCTCAGTGCCTTCTCACTCTGATCCTGAGTGAATCATACTTGTGAGCACAGCCTTACTCCCAACAGGCTGCTGCTGGGTGTTCCTGACTTCCTCTCTCTCCTTTCTCTGCACGTGAACATCTTTTCCTTCCTCTTCCTCACCACCCCTCCTCCCCCGCCTGTGCATTACAGGACCACTCTTTTCTGTAAAGATGGACAGAGTTCATACATGTTCCTTTTTTTATCTCACCCAAGAAGGATATTTTTTCATTGATTTTTTAGAGAGAGTAGAAGAGAGAGGGAAAGACAGAGAGAAATATCGATGTGAGAGAAACACATCGGTTGGTTGCCACCTGCACACGCCCCAACCAGGGCCCAAGCCGAGGAGGAGCCTGCAACCGAGGTACGTGCCCTTGACCAGAATCAAACCCAGGACCCTTCGGTCCTCAGGCCCACGCTCTATCCACTGAGCCAAACCGGCTAGGGCATACAATGTCCTTATGTATTATTAATAACAGTAATAATAAGAACTGCAAACACAAATAGAGGACTACCTGCCAGACATTGTCTTAAGTGTTTTACATATTAACTTTGGATGACATCAGAAAAAAAAATGACAGAGTAAGAACCTCCAAAAGTCCTCCTCTCCATAAAAACAATGTGAACATTGGCAAAAATGATCAGAATAAACTTTTTCAGAACTCTGGAAATGTACACTGCTTAGTGGAGTGCTTCACACTCCGCCAAGCACAGAGCCCCTCAGTAAATACTGGGAGATGTATTCGTTCCAGTAATTTTAGGAAATCTCCGTGAGCTGACCACCAAACTAACTGAGCAGAGGTTTCAGTGGCCACACATGACAAAGAATATAGACTTTACAAAATTAATTCAGAAAGTCACTGAATAAACAACAATAATAAACAGCAACAGGAACAATCCTTGGGTAAGGTTAGAATCTGATTTCTAGAGTTGCTACATTATATTGTTTAAATTTTCCAGTTTTAAATTTAAATTTTAAAAAATTTCAAGACATGCAAAGAACTAAAAATGCATGGCCTATACAATAGTAATGTCAATAATAGATTCTTAAGGAAGCCCAGATACTGGACTTACTAGACCAAGACTTTAAGTCACTTGTTTTAGATATATTCAAGGAATTAGAAGAAACCACTGGCCTTCCTCGTGTGCTAAGGTAAGAATGATGTCTCATGAAGTAGAGAATAAAGATAAAAATTATTTTAAAAGGGTCTAATAGAAATTCTAGAGTTGAGAAGTACAATAACTGAAATGAAAAAATTCACCAGAGGAGTTTAATAGCAGAGCTGAGCAGGTAGAGGAACAAATCCATGACATTAAAGATAGGTCAACTGAGATTAGCTAGTCTGAGAAACAGACAGGAGAAATAATGAAGAAAAATGAACAGAGCCTGTGGGACAGAATGAAATGTATCAATATACACCTAATGGTACTCCCAGAAGAAGGAGAGAGGAGCAGGGAGTCCATATGAAAAATAATGGTCAACATTTTTCCAAATCTGATGGAAAACATTAATCTAGAAACCCATGAAGCTTAATGAATTCCAAGTAGGATAGATCAAAATCTGGACACATCATAATCAAAAGGTAGATAAGTCGAAAAATAAAGACAGACTCTTGTGAGAGCAACAATTGAGTCATCACATACAAGAAATTCTAACTAAGAAAAGCAGCTACTTTTCCCCCTAAAACCATGAAGGCCAGAGGCAGTGGGATGGCATATATATTAACTCATCTAATTCTCACAAAATCCTCTATGGGGTCCATACTATTATCATCATCCCATCTTACAGATAAGGAAAACGAGGCACAGAGAAGTTGAGTCATTTGACCGAATTCACACAATGACCATGGCAGGATGCTGGGCAAGTCTTGAGCAACAGTGGCAGAGGCCTGGCTTGATTGGTCCTAACTGAGCATCTTGTTGCTGCCGGAAGTGTCCAGACTGAGCACTGGGTCTGACATACCCCACCCGTGCTGGGGCCATCAGGGCCCACAGAGGAGCCTGCGGTTGGTCTCCAGTGGGCAGCCATGGGGCCCCGAGCGGATGCCCCTCCCAGGCCTTCCTCACATGCTAAGTCCAAGAGAGGGGACAGGGTTGGCCTGTCTGTCCTCAAGCCCTAAGTTCAGCCACGTTAGAGAGAAGCTGAGACTTCCAGATGCCCTCAGTGGGAGCCCTGCCCACTGGGTGCCCCTCGCCATGTGTGAGAGCATATAATTGGGGAGGGGAGGGACAGGAACACCGCGCCTGGGCCACTGAGGGGAAAGTCCCCCCAACCCCCAGAATCCACAGGCTGGCTTCCCAGACATGCTGCTCCCCCCGTGTCTGAGCTAAGAAAGCTTTTGAGCAAGTGCCTAGTGGCAGCAGCCGTTTGTCCAGAATGGGTCCTGGTGTCTATCTCCTGGGGTTGACAACCCGAACACGCCCTGCGCGAGAGTAGCCTCAGCACCCCAGAACCGCCCATAGCTGGGCCTTCATCCCATGCCCCCTCCCCCGGCCCCGCCCTCTCCCTGCTCCAAACGCCTTTAACTGGAGGATGGCGAGTAGTCACAGAAGCAGCTGACTGTGAAATACACTTGAATTCAATCAATTCTTTTCAGAGGGTTTTCAATGACGACTGAAATTGGCCCTTATAGAATGAAACAGAAATGTTCCTTTGTCGAGAGAGAGGCCTGTGGTAACTTAGGACACAGCACAGCCATTTTGAAGCAGTGACTGGAGACAATCTATAGCGAACAATCTAACAAGTATAAGAGGGCTGCATTATGTTCTAAAACAGCCCTGGAAGCTGTGAGAGAGAAAAGAGCAGCTCGACTCTGACATCACCACTTACCGGTGTCAGACACCCCAGGTAACTCAGATAAAAAGGAAAGCGATTTAAATATAGAAGCTCAAAGAGAGGGCGGTTTACCTCTCGGAACATTCACTGCTGCTCACTATGCCAGGCTTGGTCTCCAGGGGCCATTTCCTTCCTCCACCGTGGGAGCAGCGGTGACCCTGAGGTGGGGGAGGAGGGAGGAGTGGGAGGCCACAGGCTTCGGGGGCAATGAGAGGATTTGGGCCAGATAGAAGGAAGCCTGCACCCACATGAAGGCAGCACCTCGGGCACATCTCCGTCAGTGGCCTTGTGAAAATGCAGAGACAGCCTGGCCTGTTTGGCTCAATGATAAAGCTTCTGCCCACAGACTGAAGGGTCCCAGGGTCATTTCTGGTCAAGGGCATGTTCCTTGGTTGCAGGCTCAATCCCCGGCCCTGGTCGGGGCATGTGCAGGAGGCAGCAATAGATGTAATGAATGCAAAACCAGAGGCTCTAAACAATCAATAAAGAAAAAGCAATCAATAAAGGGCCTCACACAAATAAAAAGCAACTTGATTTAGTTTTCTTAAAGAAACAAGATAGTATAAAATAACCCAATCATCGACTTCCTAAATCAAGAGTAAATAATATTAACCTGTATTCAATATGCAATAGGACTATCCTTTCATTTGATAGTATGTCTAGTTACAGGAGAGATGAAAAGGAAAAACGGAAGAGAAATTATGCCTCAGCGCTACTGGCACTCTGGGGCTGGAGAATTCTATGATGCAAGAGGCTGTTCTGTGCATGGGGATGTGTAACAGCATCCCGGCCTCTACCCGCCAGATGCCACTAGCAGCCCTGCCCAGTTGTAACAGCAAAAATGTCTCCAGACATTGCCCAAGGTCCCTGGCAGATATAATCGGACGAACCACTGTGCAGCCTTTTGTTGACCATGTATCCTGTCCCCCCTGACAAATGACTTGAGTCCTGGGCCTCAGTTACCCCATCTGCCTAATGGGCTCAGTCCCCACAGTGCTGTCTGTACCTTTGACTCAATCAGCCTTGGCACCCCGAGGATCTCCCAGCCTCTTATGCAACCCCCTTAACCTGGTGACATTTTGGTCTTAGGGTCAGAGAAGGTATTTGTCTCAGCCCAGGGTGAGGGTTTGGGGAGAAGACACCAGCACAGAGGTTCCTTCCGCCCACCCTGGTGGGATCACACCACCCTCTCTCAGCCCAGCCTCTGCCTCCGCTACGGGCCCTTTTCCCTCACCTCACAGGTTGTCTCCTCCTTTGCAGAGAAAAACTGTTCCTACTTCCGGCATTTCAACCCAGGCGAGAGCTCAGAGATCTTTGAATTCACCACTCAGAAAGGTGAGCCCAGGGCGTCAAGCCGGGAGGGCAGGGAGAAGTGACTGCGGTCACACCGCTGAGGCAGGAAATCATCTGGCGCAAAAGCCCGACTTCCCCACGCCTGGTGAGAAGGGCCCTGCCACCCTCGGTGTGTCCCAGCCTCCGTCCATGGGGCTGGCGGAGGCGGTGAAGGCGCGGTGCCTGTGACAGGAGCCGGCAATGGAACAAGCGCTCACCATCCCTGGGACAGGTTTCCGGCTGGCGGGTCAGAGCCTGCGGGGAACTGATTCCCTCCCACGCCATCGATCACCCCCAAGAATCAGGAGGGCAGGGGGTCGTGGGGAGACACATCAGAGTCCAGGAGCCCCGAGCACATGTGCCCTGGGGTCTTCTAGGAGCCATGGAGCTCGCATGCACCCCTCTGTCATGGGTACAGACCCACACCTGCACGTGTATGAACGGCGGCACACGGTGTGGGCATACACACACATGCACACACACGTGCGCACACACTCACTCTGGTAGATCCTTATATGCCAGTGCAACACTAACACACACACTCTGGCAAATCTTACACCTGTCACACACACACATACACACACCATGCAAATCTTACACCTGTCTCACACACATACACACACACACCATGCAAATCTTACACCTGTCACACACACACACCATGCAAAGCTTACACCTGTCACACACACACACACCACGCAAAGCTTACACCACACACACACACACACACACACACACACACACATGCCTGTGCTCTGTAACAAGCCACCTTCCAGAGGCTGCTGTCAGTCCAGGACAGACTGCCCTCCGCTGAGTGCCTGCTGCTTTCTGCCTGTCACTCAGGAAGTTTCTGCTCCAGAAAGGTCTCCAGCCACCTGCCTCCTGCCCCTTCCCAGTCCTCTGCCCGGTGGGGAGGTTGGGGGAGGGGTTGCAGTTTCGTGCAACCCGGGAGTTAGAATTGAGTCTCTACTCGTGTGTGACTTGAGTGAGTGATTTCTTCTCTCGGGGCCTCAGTCTTCCCACTGAGTGTGTGGGGTGTGTGAGTGTGTGTGTGTGTTAGCGTGAGTGATTTCTTCTCTCGGGGCCTCAGTCTTCCCACATGTGCAATGGGAATCATAACCCGTGGTGGTGTCACTCACCTGGTTGGCGGCACAGCCAGCGGTGACCCGAGGCCGGGACGAGGCCACAGCTGAGGTGCCGTCGGCCCCTGTGTGTGTTGCAGAGTACAGCATCTCGGCCGCCGCCATCGCCATCTTCAGCCTCGTCTTCATCATCATGGGAACCATCTGCGTGCTCCTGTCCTTCACCAAGAAGCGGGACTACCTGCTGAGGCCGGCCTCCATGTTCTACGCCTTTGCAGGTAGAGGGGGGGCACTTGCCTGTGAGCCCGGGCTGGTGGGGGGCGATGTCCGGGGTGAGGGCTGCTGCCACCCCATCCTCCCTCCAGCCTTGAGATGTAAGTCTGGAGAAATTCCCGGGGTTCCACACAGGAGCAGACTCGGTCAGGACTCACCAACCCTCGGTGGGTCTGGGGAGATGTTGGCAATTTGTCCATTTAATCCACAAGCGCTGAGAGCAATGCCCGTCACTAACACATTTTAAATTAATCCAAACAAATACTAACACAAGAAGGAAAGAAACGCAGTTACCCTGAGGTTGAGCGAGTCGTGCGGCAGGCAGGCAGACGGGTCACTTTGCAGGTCCCCACGTGCACCTCCAGTCTCGAGACAGTCTCCCCCAGGGCCAGGTCTCCCCCTTGTCCCTGCGGAAGCCCCAGCCGACGGTGGGCACAGGCCGGGTGGGGCCCTGAGCGTCCCCGCTCTGCCCTCAGGTCTCTGCATCTTCGTCTCGGTGGAGGTCCTGCGGCAGTCGGTGAAGCGCATGATCGACAGTGAGGACACGGTCTGGATCGAGTACTATTACTCCTGGTCCTTCGCCTGCGCCTGCTCCGCCTTCGTCCTCCTCTTCCTGGGCGGCCTGGCCCTGCTGCTCTTCTCCCTGCCTCGCATGCCCCAGAACCCCTGGGAGTCCTGCATGGACTCGGAGCCCGAGCACTAGCCCTCCTGGGGTCCCAGCGACTCTCAGGGCTTTCCCCCCAGGAAGCCCAGCCCAGAACATTCTAGAAAGGAGGCGGGAGCATCACATCTCTCCTGTTCCCACCTGACCCACACTGCGGCAGCGGCTTCCCCTCCCCTGGCGCCTCTCTGGGCTGCGACAGGCGCCTGGGGAATCCGGCAAGTGGACACGATCCAGACCTGCCCTCGGTGGGAAGAAGGGGGGTACAGCAGGTGCACAGGTGTCTGCAAAGGCCCGACCTCCCGCTGGAGCTCATAGTCGTCCCCACGGCGCCAGCTGTCTGATAGGCTGGCTCACGTTGTCCTGTGAGCCTTATCAGGGACGCCCTGTGCTCATTACCAGCTCGGGGTGTCCTCCAGGGCAAGCAGCCAGCCCCTCGGTCCTTGGCGACAAGACGCACTGTGTTTGGTGAGCTGAACCCGACCTCATCTTCTCTGAGGCCGGAGAAGCATCTTTAACTGGGTATTTTCTGACTGTGGTTTGAAATAAAAGTTCTTTGAAAACTTGCTTTTTCCTGTGTCTTGCGTAGAAAACTCGAGGATCCCTGACTGCAGCTCAGGGGCCGCAGGGACCCTGGAGGAGAAGGGAAAGGGGTCTCTGGGACGCACGTGGGGACAGGTGGGGAGAGGGGTCCTGTTTACCAACGAGACGTACCGTTCTGAATTCCAGCGTGCATCTCGGGGCCCTGGGGTTTTCTCTGGCAGAAACCAGAGACCATCGACTAGGCAAGGGTGTTAAAAATAGGAGGGCTTATTTCTAGAGCGCTGGCCTGCCAGGCATCCAAGTGCTAACACAGCAGTCAAGCCGCACAGCCACAAGTGTCTGATTTCCGATGCTGGGTTGTCGTTGCAGAGAACATGAGGAAGCGGGGCTTAACAGACATGGAGGGCCCCGCGGAGGGCCGTGACTCACACACTTCCACCTCCCAGAGCCCCGCTGTCCTCTCCCAGCCCGCAGGGGCCGGCCCAGGGAGGACAGGGAGCAGGGAGGGAGGGCGGGGGGCTCTGTGAGTCCCAGAAGAGGAAGATTGCAAAAAGCTGTGAGGAGGGCTGGTCCACGTGAAACCCATCTGGGTTTGCTAACTGGCACTCATCAAAGTGAGCTCCTCCCCTCCCGCGGACCGGGAGACAGGCCCCATTTTCAGGGGTTTCCTCAGGTGGGCACTGAAGGGGGTCTAGGGTCATCCTACGGGTGCGGCCCTGAGCTGTTAGGAACGATGTCAGTGTCTGTTCAAGTCTTTACACAGTGGAATCGAGACGAGGGCTCAGCAGAGCCTGGCTCGGGTCTGGTCAAGGAGGGCGTCGGTCAGAACACAGCCGCCCCCCTTCTGTGGCTGATCGCCGGCCAGGACGGCAGCAAGGAGCAGTTGAAACACAGGCTGGGGCTTTCATCACATCCTACTACACTGCTTTCCCTGCCAGTGTGACTTGTCCCATTTCGATCCAATGTTTCATTTACACATTCATTTCTAATTCATATCCTGCCCGCTTGCACAAAAGATCCGAAGTGGGGACCAGGTATAAATAAAGCCATGAGGTGGAACATTCCCATTAAACCCAGGACTGGTGTTTGGCCAGGCGCCGCTGCCCACGGCCTCTCATTCCCCGTCTCACTCAAACGCAGCCGCTGAGGCCTTAATTAATCCCCACACAAGGCATCGATCCTGCGGGTGAAGCAAGTTCATTAAGGTAATTGCCGTTTCCAGGGGCGATACTGTCTTCTCCTTTTGCTCCTGACAAGAATGTCTGGCCTCAATGTGAGAGAGCCAACCTCCTGGAAATGCTTGTTGATCTGGGATTAGACTTTGCCTCTCTATTCACCCACAGTGCGGTCCTGCTAACCCCCCAGAGAAATGGAGGACGGGGGGTTTGTCACCACAACCTGAGAGTCCTGGGCTTGAGGAGATCAAAACCAATTTCCAAGTCACTGATTTAACGGCAAACACGCCTCCCGCCCCCAGCCCGCCAGGGGTTTCAAACAAGATCTTCCGGTGACCAAGGGGGTGTTTTAAAGCACGACGGAGCTTAATAAAACCAGGGATGCAGCTTTACCTGGAAACGCCCAAGAGGCAGGGAGGTGACCATGTATATAACCTGCCTAACGGGGAGGAAAATGAGAAAAGGGAAATGCCACAGCCAAGACCGGCCCAGCCTGGGACAGAGGCAGCCAGGGAAGCGGCGACAAATGAGAAAGCGGCCAGGCCACCGGCCGCAGCCGTTGTTCTGGAGAGATGACGGGTGTGACTGAAGCTGAGAGGGACGCTCTCGGGCCACCACCGAGGGCCACCGCTATGCCGGTTTCACAGAAGTGAAGTTTACAGAGGACACTGAGAGAGCCTCTCCTCCTCCTAACTGTCTTCAAATGGTTAGACGATGTCTCCAGACCAGAAAGGGCCACCTGGGAAGTGTGCTAAGACCCCGCTCCATCCTGAGCCTGGGGAGCCCCCTCTGGCCTCTGTGCACACAACAGACTTCAACTTATTCCAGCATCACTCACTTCAAACATTACAGGCACCGAAAGGACCTCCACGGAGTTCAACCTTTGTGCTGGAACTTTCTTTGAAGGAGACCTTCCAACCACGCTTCTCCAGCCCTTTCTCTGCATACATTTCAACTTCCTGCCTGTGTTTCAGGGGTCAGGAGTTTTGTTCTGTATTCGTCTTTGTGAAATTCAGGCCTGGGCCCATCTGCACAGATAACATGGTACAAGCAAATGTCCCTCTGTTTATCTTTCTGAATCACAACGTTTGCTCATATTGTCCAACGGAAAGAAAATAGACCAGGGCTAGATTTAGATATCAAATGGCATCTGCCTTTTATAAATTCCTTTTTCAAATGTTTGTGTGCTTCTGCATGCCACAGTTGCTCTAACAAATGGATTTTACAAGAAGCTACCATAAATGTATTTACGAGAGTAAAGAAGTAAAACATGTATTTCATGTATTATCTAGGTAGGCCTTACATTTTTGGGTTCTAACATAACACTGTGGGTCTTTTCTGAACAAGGATTCTGTGGCTTAGATTTTGGGAAACCACTGACAATCCTCTGATCAGACGACCTTTGAGGTCCCTTCCAGCTACTTTCCGTGAAGCAGATTTTGGTCAAAACTTCTAAGAGTTCAAGAAAGAAGGAGCTCCTTGGAATACATTTATCTTGCTTACCTGATGAGGGCCAAGGAAGGCTTTTGAGGAAGGAAGTGACACGATCCAGATACAGGAACAGAGAGGTGCAGGTGAGATGTGTCTAAAGGACAGAGGTCACGGGCAGAGACAGAAGCTAGAAAGTATTGGGGAAGTAAGTGTCCCTTTTTCACGACCTCCACCCTTGCCTTTCATCTGTCAACTGACAAGTGTCTTGAAATAATTCTCTGCATCTCCTGTCACCACTGCTCTTGAGGGACCATTATTCTGTCCACCCCACTGAGTGACAACACCGAGCCCTAGGCATGTGCTAAACGAGGACATAACTGAGAGGTTAAAGTCGGCGGAGTGCGGGCCGGCTAAATCGCCATCTCAGACGGTGATTAAAGAAAATTGGATTTATTTAAAGAAACTGGGATGGGGAATGGGGAAATCCAAAGGGAAGGGCTACACAGCACTGCGCCAAAGAGTACTGGATCCATGATGGCAGCAAAAAACACTTAGGACAGTGAAACCAGGAAGGGCCTAGAAGAAGCCACAGGAGAGCCTAGGCGGGGCTTCGCTGGCTCACTGAGAAGTCAGGGAAAAGGGGGCCTTGGAGACAGGCTCAGGGGGTGAGCCCAGAATGAGCTGCCACTGCCCATTGCTTCAATGGTTGCAAGTCTCGTGGAGCCCCTTAGAGGTTAGGGGATAGGTGCCTGTGGGGGAAGGAGAGGGGAAAGGGAATGGCAGGGGCATGCTCCTTGGAGAGAGAGTGCAACTGAGTCTTCTGTTTTGAGCATATTTCTCTCTCTCTTGCAGGTGGCAGTCTTAGGGAGGTCTCAGGGGAGGGTCTAATAGAATATTCATCAGCTTCCCAGGTGTGCTCTTTCAGGGTCATGGTCTCCACTGATTGGTTGGCGCCAGGACAGAGGGTCATTAATCAATGCAGCTGGTCCTGAGGCAGCCATGGCATCACTTGCCTGGTTTTGCTGCTTTTCTGGGCCTGGAACTGAAATACAACTGAGGCCTAGATGTTATCTTTAGGGAGGAAAAGGTCAGGGGTCTAAACCGCATGACCAGGGATATGAAAGATCCGGGGTCCAAGCCACAGGACCAGTGATATGCCAGGGAGGATAGGTTACCCTGGGGGAGAGGGTCCTGTTTTCCCAGTGTCGCCCCTTGCCAGGCACCCAGGGCTTTCTGCCCTGGTGAGTTTCTGTATCTGGCCCATCGTCCTTGCTCTGCTCATGTCTGTCTAACGATAACGAGGAATAATACCTTACGGTCCTGTCCTTCAGGAACTTAGCGTTCCATGGCAGATGGTTTAAAAATAAGTTGTAAGAGCCATGAGGGTGGGCGGGTTCCTCAGAAACACAAAGGGGCCTGTGGTCTGCCCCTCTCTGAACCTGCTGAAGTCCTGCTTATTCTGCAGGGCTCCGCTCAGACACCGCCAGGTGCCACGTTCTCCAACCCTCAGTGCAAACTGCATGCTTCCCTCCTCCTTGTGCCCTTGACACTGGGCTCCTGTTCCCGGTGCTGAGCGTCAGTATAGCTCGCGGCCTCTGCATGCCTTGCTCTTTGAAGGGAAGGGCCTTGCTTTCTTCCGACTCATGTTGGCAGTCAGAACCTCCCCCGCATCCTTTCCTTCAAACCTCTGCACAGCGGAAGTATACAGCCCTGGGGTCATGCTGGGACCTTGACCACGTGCATGCCCCAGAATGCTGCGAAGGAGGAGGCGGACAGATGGGGAGAGCGTGTGCAAAGATGCTCAAAGAGAAGAGGCGGAAAGTGCCGTCAGGAGGCCTCGAGGAGCAAGAGAGGAGCTTGAAGGAGCTGTTCTCCGTGTGGCTGCCTGACCCCAGGTGTCTGCAGCCCGAGTGGCTTGTCCCCGCGCTCGGCCTGAGTGGGAGGAATGAGGCCGGGTTGGCTGTGTTCCCTACAGCACAGAACACGCCGCGTTTGTCCCCATGAGACGATTTTCTGAGCGACAGCACAGCAGCTGACAGACAGCCTTTAAGAACAGACAGATTTCCGGAAGTACTTTTTCCAGGAGGTTCAAAACCACCTTCAATTACCCTCGATCACAATTTTTTTTCAAAACGTTTTTTCTACCCCGCTAATAGCAGAACCAGCCCGGTAGGAATTAGTTCAGTCCTAGAAAGCCTACAGGGTCACCCCGAGGAGATGTGACTCCCCAGGGAAAGCCGGTTTGTTTGCCCACCCACCTTCCAGCACTTCCTGCTGCTGTTGCCCCACGTTGGGCAACTTACTTAGGCCTGGTCAGGAAGCGGAGGATTGCATCCACACAACTCTCTCTTAGAAGAGCCTCTGCCTAGTTTTGTAAAACCACGAACAAGTCCGCATTCCAACTAGATGACAGACCTACCCAGCAGGTGGACACGGCCCCTCCCTCTTGGCTGCCAGCGTCTTTTGCACATAAAGGAAACACAACCCTGAGGACTGATTAGAGCATTTCTGAGTTTTCTTTGCAAGCTCTCCTCCACTTTCAGGCCCTCTGCTCACCTCAAGAGGGCTTGCCATCTGATTACATTTCCATTCAATTAGTGAGCAAACAACCTCAAAGCACATTCTCTCCGGGTTTCTTTGATCGTTCTTTGCTCAGAGCCCAGAGCCTGGGAGCAGCAGCCAGCAGCCACACCCACCTTCCAGAGCCCTCTGCTGGCTCACCCCTTCACCTAACCAGGGCCACTTCCTGCTCAGAGAAGATCAACAGTTTCCCGAAGCAATGATTCAAAGCAATTTGCAGAGCATCGGTTTTAATGAGCTAGAGTAGGATAATACCCTAGACTTTTGCAAGCCGCAGCTTCTGTTCAATTTAATTACCTCCCTCTGAGAATTTAGCATCAGCTGGAGCTTCAGACAAAGGGGGATTTCATCACTTTCCCGAGCGCTGCGCGGTAGGTATGTGCCCACAGACCCCGATAAACTCAAGTAGGCAGCATCCATCACGACCCAGGTAACCATGGCGAAGCTGTCAAACTAAGGGATCTAACAGTGATACCTGGCAAGTCACAAAACACTCATGAATGCTAATGCGTTGTCACTGCTGGGAGAGCTGAGTGGAGTGGGCGGGATGTCACTGCACAGCACAGCTTACTCCTCCTCCACCCCAAGCCAGCACCCTGCCATCTGGCCACACA
Source organism: Myotis brandtii (assembly GCF_000412655.1). Taxonomy (NCBI): domain Eukaryota; kingdom Metazoa; phylum Chordata; class Mammalia; order Chiroptera; family Vespertilionidae; genus Myotis; species Myotis brandtii. Next base: position 6,001,563 of record NW_005354174.1, on the reverse strand, counting down.
TCATTGCAAAGGATGTCAGGGGAAGGGGAGGGTGTCTTTTTTAAAAAAAATGACTATAGAGTGGTGGGGGGGGGGGAACAACATTGATTTGTGGTTTCACTAATTTATGCAGTCATTGATTGATTTTTGTATGTGACCTGAGGGGGATCGAACCCACAAACTTGGTGTGCCAGGGTGATGCTCTAACCAACTGAGCTCCCCTGCCAGGGCCGGGGAGGGTGTCTTTAAGTTCTTCTCTCAATCAAGCCTGTGATCCGTCTCAGCAAGTGTGCAAGGGCTGGCTGGCACTCTAGAGGCCTGAGGACATAACCCCTGCCTTCCAGAAGCTCACAAACTCCCAACTACAATCCAAAAACTGTGATGACAGAGGTATAAGGCTTCATTGCAGGTAGAGGAGTTGGAATTCACAGCCTTGAATAGTAAGTGGAGCTCCTGGTAGTAGGTGGAGGTTGGAGGTCTGAGTGCTGAAGGGCATGCTCCAAGGGAAGCCGAGAGGCAAGGGCTGGTCCAGGGAGGGAAGGGCGACTGTCTGCCTTAGTGTGCCACGCAGTGCGCTCAGGAAGAAGATTTGGGGTGCCTCCGAAGTCTAGCTTAGGGTGTGATGGGAAACCTCTGAGGGCTTCTCAGAACAGAGGGGCACGATCCCATCTGTTGCAGGGAGGCAATGCCATCAGCAAGGGGCTTCAGAAGGAAAGGACTTGCATCCACAGGGACTGGTTTGTTAGGACAATGCTGTGTAAATGAAGCAGCACAGCCCATGTCAGACCGGTGCTCTTCGGCCACGCGAAATCAATGGCAGGGCTATGTGGATGTTTCTAATTCAACCAAGTTAAGCGCAAACAATTCTGCCTTCACTGAGCCAACTTCCCATCTTCATGCTTGGCCTGCACTCCACACACGGTACTCCCACCTTGCAGTCTTGGTGAAATTACACTTTCCCGCTAGCTCCCCACTAATACCTTCAAAGAGCACGGACAGGACATAGAATTAACTGCATTTTCCCACCGCGAATGGGGCCTTGGGTTGCTTCATCTAGAGCAGGTAGCAGCTCAGGGAGTCCTCCACATCCAGTTGATTTATACATTAAGTGTTTTTCTTTCCCAAACCCAGAGAAGATTTATGTCGTTATCACGTCAACTCAAAGAAGCAAGGTACTTGGCTTTAAAAAATGACTCACCGTGATGAGTAAGAATTATAAGTCGTCCTTATGAAAGACTGACTGTCCTACCTACTTCTATTTACTAACTTTGAGCACAGTCTATTCCAGTTAGATTTATGGTGCCACATTAATAAGATGTTAAAAATAAAATCGCCAGGGCACACAAAGCATTCTGTGACCTGCTAATGCTTCTCAGAACCGCCTCCCGGCCGATGCAAAAGATGATTCCCCGACAAAAACAAGACCCCGATTCGGGGCAACTTTCTGCACAGTCAGCATTGGGGGGAAGAGATAAAAGAGGGCGTGAGGTGGCTAATTCATGCTTGTCACATGCCACCGTCAAGTGTATTCCTATATCCTCATAGTGAATTGCTCTAAACTAGGTTTACGCATTCTAAAAGAAATTCTGGGCAGCATAAGCCCGGCATTAACAAGTCATTCATGATAATTTTGTTAAATTCCTAAGATCTGCATTGAATGACAACTTGAAAAGGGCACATTTTCTCGCTGACCACTGATGATTTTTAAACGTTCAGGTAACACTTTAAGCCTTTAGGCCTTTCCTACTGCTGATGTTCAGAGATTTAAGTCAAGTCACTGTTTTCTGGAAACTAGAGTTACAGTTTTACAAATGAACACTGAGTTCTGTTACATTAGCTACTTTTACCAAATTCATACTATGAATAAAAGCAAAGGGCTGTGTTTATGTTGATCTTAAACGTAAAAGGAGGCAGAGAATGGTGGTTCACACAGAATAAACAAATCTCCACATTATTAAAAAGGCATTTTATTATAAATACATTTTAGTTGTAGCAGTAAAATACATTTTGTGTTACCATGAATCTTTTAAAACAAAAGAACTTCAATGAGACAATGATCACAAGGGAGGAGCTGTAGACCCCTAAACTGAAAACTTGTCCTAAGGAATCCAAGTGGCTAAAGTAACTCCAAAACTAAGTTAAAAAAGAAAGAAAAAGACCAAAAGAGGAAGAAAATAAAAACCCCAGAGAGTGGCATTGGGTCTCTTCAGGTACTAGAACCTCTCAGACGAGGTATCATTAACATCAGAAAAAAAATTGTTATAATTTTGCCGTAAACTGGAAATGGCCACACAACTGAGACTTCTGGGAGGTGGAAGTTGACCACCTCCGTGTTACATCAGCCTCCCGTTGGAAGACTTGCCAAAATAAGGCCCAGTATGAACGTAAGTGATTTATCGTAAGAAGTTAGTTGAACAAGTTTAGATAAGAACTATATTTTTGAAGCATTAAGAAAAAAAACACTATGTCACTAATAGCAGGGCCCTTTAATAAAATGCAGACCCTTTAACAAAACCCATTACCTTTATACTTTGGAGGAGAGGTACCTCCATCACCATGTTTACCTAGGATACAACTACGCATCACCAGTACCTCCAGGGGTTTCCATGAATCAGGTCAGATGACTGGCACAGAAAGCGGATACAGTACAATGTCATATACGTGGGTTCATAGGAAGCAGGCATGGTCTAGAGACATGAAAATCCAAGACCCTTCCTCTGGATGGCAGGGGGCGGGGGCGGGGGCTGAGAAACACTCTCAGGTGTGATTGACAGGTTAGGACTTCAACCCGGACAAGGGTGCCCTCGGAGCTACTGAAAGATAGAAGTTTCCGCATACAAGGTATCGTGCAAAGCAAAATGTAAATAAAACGAAGCTCCGTGTGAGGTGGAAGTGGATAAAGGAACCTGTGCTGAACAATAAACAATCCCCACTGAGGGCATGGAGCCTTGCGCGCAGGAGGTACTGGGTGAAGAATCCCAAAGCTGTGCAATCTGTGATGCTTACCATGTGGGCTTCTACAGCTAAGTCGTTCTACTATTTATTATCTTAAAAATATCTTTTCTCTTTCTAGCATCTCAGTAAATTCAAAGCCAAACTAAAAACCGGAGGCAGAGCCCAATACCCCTCAAGCTACAGTCCAGAGAAGAATAGTAACAACGACATTAACACAAAATTTAAAATATCCAAAGACTTGTCAGGTTTATTATCTCATAGTTTCCTTCTCAAAAAATAACTTGCTCATCCATATGCACCTATGGTTTCTGAATAACTCATGCTGTGTAGGTGGTAGATTCCCCTATACTATTTTGCAAACATATATAGGTGTTTTTAAGGTAACAAAGCAATCAGACAATTATCAGTTTTCTGCCATATATATGTCTATATATTACTGCAGCCTCCCCTAATACCTGCTGACAAGGCAGAGAATCCAAAATAATTCTGTTAACCTGAGAAATACATAATTTGAAAAGAAATCCCTTGCCCCCCGCCCCACACCCCACCACAAATAATAAAAACTACAAATACATTATTTAGGGATTATCTATGGTTTTCTATGTCACTGGCATCTTAGGACAGGGCCTCCTGCGCCTCGTGCCAAGTGCATCCTCATGACATTCTGATGGCTTCCTTCCACAAGTCTCATCTCCAATGGCATGGGTTACCGAGACAGACTCTATGCACGTCAAACAAATGCAGTTTCCAGACCAAAGCCCAGGCTGCAGTGAACACAAATTCAGACCCACCCTAGACATGAGCTTCTGCACCCTCATGAGGAGGAGGGGCACTGACCTCAGAGGGGGCCGGCAACGGGTTGGGGTGCCAGGCAGCCCAAAGGGCTCCTCCCTCAGAGCGTTCTTCACGGATGTTCCACTCACGGCATCCGAATTATAAAAATGCCTTGAGAGCTGTTTTTATACAGAGTAAATAAATGCATGGTTGAAAAGACTGTCGGACTTTCTCTAGACCAGTGGTTCTCAAAGGGTGGTCCCTGGACCTGTTTCCATCACCTGGAATCATGTTGGAAATGATGGGGCTCCAGCCGGGAAGCAGAAACTCAGGGCGGAGCCCGGCAACCTGTATTTTAATAAGCCCCCTCCAGGCACTGCTGCTGCTGCCTCACGTTTGAAACCACTGCTCCATCCTGCTTTGACAGTCTCGAATCTTCAAACAGGACAGACTTTTAAACACACTTCTGAGTGGCTTCCACTCTGCGTGGAAACCTTTATAATTTGCCACCCATTACTTTCTCAAAGATCAAAAAAAGTATTAATGAAAAAACTTATTTCAAAAAAATAGATTTTTTAAAAGTAATACTGATTTCTCCTCATCCACATAATCCTAAGGTAGGCTGTCACATGCTATAATGCAAAATCAAACACAAAAGAGACCTCACATAAGAGGTGTAGAAATAGCTAAAACAACTCCCCAAGAACACAACGAAAATGCCATAGTATCGATTAATGAACCCATAGAATTATATAAAACTTACTTGATTATGCTTAATATTTGTATCAAAATAAAATCTGCTGAACAACTTGCAAATGAAGTCCAGTAATCTAATACTCAGATTACTGAAACTACAGGTATCTGAAGGTCTCTGGGTTTCTTTCCTTCACATTCCTGTTTTAGAAGCTTTAAGCTACTATTGCATAATTGGGCTTAGGATTTAACCACAACAGCTCACACTACTAAGTCTAGATTCTTCTGTTAGGTAATTCCCCTCAAAAAACATTTAGAAACTCCTGTGACTGTTTCCTTCAAGTTTATTCCAAAGTAGATATTTTTCAATCATTTCAAAAATTGTAAATGTTACATTAAAAATTTATTGTCAATCTGTTTAATCTGATATTCTTGTTTAAAGCAATAACAATGACATTTTCTGCATGTGTTTTATAAGAACGTTCAAGGTTAGTAACATTCATTTCTTGTAACAATGGTCTTGAAATGGCTAATTCAACAGGCATGAAAGTAGTAAGTGTGAATGTAGCAGCTTCACAGTAAAATCTCAGCAAATAGATATCCAACCTCAAGTAGATGGAGAATGTAAGAAGCCCAATATAATGAGCACGTTGAAGACTAACATGCCAGTTACTCTTGATATCTTTACACCACGTGATGGACATAACTGAAGTGACCATTTGGACAAGAAATCATGGTTAAGACATTATCCATTATTTCTATCTGCTAGGTCATTTGTGGATTAGATGGCAAAAAGAGGAAAGAAAAATCAGAACCATGAGAACATCTACTTGAGATTTAGGAAGACACACAGGGTGGTGTTAGAATTGAAGGGTTTTCATAAGCTAAGGGGATGGTTAGCAAGGAATAATGTCTGGTGAATCATAAAAGGCAAATTGCTACCTTTCTGGAGCTAGAAGAGAAAAAAAAAATGGTAGCCTAAATAACATTTTAAGGCAGCAATTTGTATCTTTTAATATATTTAAAGTTTAGACTCTTTCTGGAATTCCCTTTTTAAAAACAACTCCAATAGAAAAAAAATGCTATCTACCATAAGTATAACAGGTGTCTCTTTTTAAATGGCTTTTCCAGTAAATCTAATTTTCTTAATAACAGTAGTTGAAATCTAAAATTTATCTTGAAACTGTTTTTCACCCTGGCTCTTAGGCAAGATGGCTCTCTCTAGCCAAGGTACATAGAGATACATTCTTATATGTTTATAGCTTTGCTCTTGAGATGTATATATACGAACAATATTAAACATGTAAAATCAACTACACTAGAGCAAGATACTACATATTACCTCCAAGTTAGAAAATTCAGTTAGCTTTCTCAGCAATTTCAATGCCTCCATAAACAAGGAAGCTATTTTCACAAATTGGTCTTGGAGATTGCTATGTTTAATTAGGTAATGCTTATTCAGTGGGAATTCTGCTTATTTTACTTATTCTCCAACTCTTTGAACTGAAAAGACCAATTGATGTTTATACCAAACCTGAACTTATTCTAGACTCTCTGATGAAAAAACCCCACAAAGCAGTTTGTAATTTCATACATACAAAACGGCCTAGATAGAAAGCACATCTGCCTAAGGAAAGAAAAATTAAGGTCATGTTAGTTTAAATGGTCAATAATTAACTACCGATGAATCAAAAACAAAGTTCTGCTATAACAAGTTGGCAAGGCATATGCCAAAATGACAATCAAAACCCCCTTTAAAAACACACCAGAAAATATCCATGTTCCACTGAATGAGGCTCTTCAAATCTTAATAAAAAATTAATTTTCAGACCAGGAAAAAATTTTCAGCATGAATTTTTTACAAATTCTATCACCCAAAAGAATTTAAGGGGAAAAAAATTTTAGTAGCTGAAGAAATTAAAAAGTGAAACGAATAAAAAAAATAGTTCTGGCAAGAAAGAGGAAGCTTCCTCATGAAACAAGACAAAGAAGTAAACAATGAACCTCACTTAGAAGAAATCTGTTCTAGAAGAAAAGGAAGTTGGTAATAGTGGGTGCTATTCAAAAGCTAACACAAAGTTTTCTTAACGCTAGGGTTGAAGCTAGTCTTTAAATTGTTTAAAAGTCTTATTTGTGGGTACTTGCTAATATTACCCAAACAACACCAAAACAGCATGACTGGTCCTCAGAAGCCAAGCCTTGTTTCCATGGAAACTTGTAATGATTCCTGCACTAAGACTTGCTCAGAACCATTCAAGAGATTATGCATAGACAACAGGTTTAATGACCAACTGGAAGGATGGTATTAACTATTGCTGAGAAAGTAAACTTGCTGGGGGTGGAAACACAATCAAAGCCAGACTCTCAAAGAGGACCAGACGGAAACAGCATCCGACCCGATGGCTGCATAAGAGACTGACACTCACGGCAGAGCAAGGGACTAGTAAGTGGCTACTATTTTCAGTTTTGTTTTAGAAATAACCACTTAGAAGAGGAGTGTCACAACTTAACAGCTCCCTTATCCAAAGCTCCCATCATCAATATATTTATATAAGGTGGCGGGGCGTGCACATGGCTTCTTTAAGTAAATATAAATATAAATAATTTTAAAACGGATAATTTTTAAAGGTTCAAGTATGGAAACCAGAAAATGAGGCTAGTATTTCATGACAAGGGGTCAACCTGACATGACAGTTCTGTCTTCATATTATCCAGATGCTTCTGAACATTTATCTGGCGTGTGTTACAGTCTGTAGATTTGGGGGAGGGGGGACCATCATTGACGAGAAAATGATTTTCACAGGCATCCTCACGTCAGGGAGACCTAGTTTTCATTTGGGCTATGTCTTCAGTTTTGTCACGGAGCTGGAAATACATAGCTAGATGGCAAATTTTTTTCTTCTTTCCTGGTGACTGAAGGATGCTGGGTAACATCTGGCATAGCTACACATGGAGACCTGACATCACACGGAGAAAACGTGGTGCTGTGACTTGCTGTGATTTATACTAACTATTCGCACGTCTGCACACCGAGACCGCCAGACCCCACAGCCACAGATGAGCAGAAAGACAGCTCAGCGGGAGGCACTCTGCATCTGCCCTTCGGCTTGAGAACCTTCGGATAAAGGCACTCTCTCCTCCTAAGCTGTCGGGGGATCACAGGGGGCTGTGGCTGCCCACCATCAGAGATGTAAGTGTTCTTTACCCTTGCCACTTCCCAACCCTGTTTTAAAAGTCTACTGCGAGTACAGGATGGCCTAGGCCTCCGATGGATCATCAGGACCACTGGTTCATTTGCAATGTTCCCAACCTCCTCTTAGTTTTTAAAAAGTTATATTGTAGTTTCAAACTACTTCTCAAGTATAAGTGGTGGTACTAGATCAGGAAAACAACAAGGACATGCATCGCTCCAAAAGGGTTACGAAACCACAAGTTTCAAGAGGATAAATGTTTTCCCTTTGGATTTTTACAGAAGTTCATTCAAAACAGCGTTTAGACTGTAAAATATTTAAGATTGCTATTTAAAATTTATATTTTTGTACAAGTTCAGTGGGGTTATTTTAGAAGAATCAAAAGACATGAAAAACAAGGGTAGCTTTTTGCCTCAGATTTTGACGAATTTTGATGCATCTTTGACAAACACATGTTTCTTCTTTAATGATGTTCCTCAAACCAAACAGTTAGTAAAGTATTTGAATTGCCATGTATAATGTCACATTGTTATGTAAACATTAAATAAGGTACCAAAATTTTTACGGGAGGGGGAATAACCTTAAAGCGGCACAATTTTTTATACCACTGGAGTGGGCAGGGGGCGACGGGGAGCCAGATTACAAACGTTTACACATGCATAGTGAGGAAAAAAAGATTTTACTAAATCCACGCATTTTTAAAATAGTTATCAAGTCTACTAAGCACCAACAATCCTAAAAATTTTCAGCTTCATGATCTGTTTTAAAAAAACACACTATCAAATTAACATTAAAAACAAGCTTGAAGTGTAGCTTGTTCAAAAAAATAACTAAGTATGCCCATGTTTTTTCACGTTACAAAAAACAGTGGCATACAGATACACCTGCAAAGAATGCCTCTGACTCTATCCTGCAGTGGATGGAGATGACATCAGCACACCATACGTGGTCTAAAACTATAAAAGTTTTAGAATGCAGCATCTTGTCACCAAAAAAAAGCTGATAAAACTTAAAGTATTTATAAGATGCTGCCCTTTATTTTAAAAAATTTTAAATGAATTTAAGCAAAAATAACATACATTTTGTACATAACTGGCCATTTCTGGTACAGAAACCCAGCATATGGTAATATTATTGAATAAATGTAAATGCTACTTACAACTTTTTTTTTCTTTTTAAATACATTTTAGACAAACTTTTTTCTCTTTTTTTTTATAGTTGCACAATTAACCTCTTAGCTGCTAGCTCGATGCAAACATATGTAACAATACACAAATTTAAAAATATTTTTATTCTACATAAAAGCTGTCAAAATTCTGACTCGTCAAAAATGCAAAATAATGGAATATACTTTTAAAAAATTAGTTGCAAGTCTAGCAGCGAAGCAATTAAGTGAGAACATATTTAATATTAAAACAAAGGGAACTGTGCATCTATAGATGAAGTCCAACTATCTTAATTCTATTGATAGAAACAGAAATTAAAACATTCTCCCTTGAGGCAAAAACAAAGTGATTATTTAAAATAGGAGTAAAAGCCGTTGCTGCCTGCGGAGCTCCCCAGGCTGAGTTCCTGGAACAGAGACAGAGGGTCGCTACTCTTCTTGGCCTGCTCAGGCGGGGGCCTGGGCTTGGGGGGCGCCCGCAGAGCGCTAGCGTAGGACATGGCGGGCTTGCTGCCCCCCGAGGTCTGCTGGCCGCTGCTGTTAGCCGACTCTGCAATCTGCTTGTTGGGCATGAGGGGAGGGAACTGGCCGAGATGCTGCAGCACATTATAGTTGAAGGAACTGGACACCTCGAGGTTTTCAGACTTCAGTTGATCCTCAGGGGGTTTGATGGTCTTGGGAGGAGCTAAAAGCAGGAAACAGTGACACGGATTAAGGGTGAGCCTGGTGATCCTCATACATCTCATTAACGCATGTCACAACTGGTTCTCATCTCCAGGAACTCAGGACAGGGCAGCCAGGAGGACAGGCAACTCTGCCACAGAATGTCAAAATCATAATACACCTAACCAAACTTCTCTCTCTTATTAAAACTCAACGAGAGTTCACTACATGAACTGGAATAGCTGGCATATAAAAACTAAAGGTCAAGTCTGAAGGTTTGCTTTCAAAACTCTAATATGTACAAGTGGACATTTGAAATTTATTATTTTAACTGCTCATGGTTTGAAAATGGAAACAAACATGTTCTTTCTTAAATAAAAATAAGCTGTATAGGTAGACTTCTGGTCAAAATAGCTTTGATTAGTAACCTAAGTAATAGTAGCACTGAATTCCATTGCTTACAAACGCTACCTTTTCTTGCAATACGTAAGTAAATATGGCATAAAGAGAAACCGCTATAAACTTCAGTTCACGTTCCCTATAATCTGCCTGACTTTCAAGGTCCTTTAAAATTTGACTTGACTCCTCCTAATTTTACTGCCCACTAAACCATACCTTGTTTCCAAACACTGCTCTGGTTTTCAATCTTTTAAGATTTTAACTAATATTATATTGGTTTATAATCATATACATGTTCACTGAAGGTAACTTGGAAATTACACAAAAGGCCAAAGAAGAAAGTCAGTCATTCATATTCCCAAATACCAGAGGATAAGCCTTAATTTGTTGGTGTATTTTTTTCCTAAGGGCAATATATAATGTAGATAAATTTTAAGTAACCTCTCATTTTTAGAAATTTGGATTATAAGCATTATTTCACTGCCATACACTGTGATAAATGTTATTGGAAATAAACATTTATTAATATTCACAACTATTTCCTTAGGATAAATCCCTCGAAGTATAATGGCTGGGTCATATGGTATACACACAATGAAAGGTTTTCATAACTATGGTCAAACTTCCCTGCAAGAAGATACTCAACCAACAATGTTTACACATCTCCCTACTCAATCACAACATTGGTGTTATTACTTTTTTAACCTTAACCTATTGTATAAATAAATAATCTTGTGGTAGCTCTGATTTGCATACCTGTGATTACTGGTGTTTATGGACATTTCCCGCATGTTTATTACCTATTTGTGGATTGGGAGGTTAAGGTGAAAATATTTCATTTTTTAGTCTTAATAATTCATTGACTCAATATGCTAATTTCATAGTGTACTTTAAAAATTCATAAAATTGTTCAAAATTATTTTAAACTACTTAACATCCTTCTAGAACATTTGTGTCTTTTCCATCTAAATGTCATTGACTTTGTAAGTGAAACAACTGCTTTTAAGAGCATCTGTCCAACATTTCAATATAAAAGTGACAGTACTGCCTACCACAGTACATAAAGCAAACATTTAATTGGCTGTTAAAGAACTTACTGTTTTTATTTACTAAGATTTATTTTTAACCATGTTCTCATTTTCATGACAATATAATCAGTTTATAATAATAAATACCTATAAAATAATATTTTAGAGGCTGTTTAACCTAATGTCTATGCTGTTATATCTAACTGAATTCAAAACTTCTGTTAACTTACATATTTAACTCCAGATAGAGAAACTATCCTTTAAATGTCTGATAAAGTATGTCTCATTACCAAGGTAAGTGAATAGAACCCAAACACATCGTGTTAGAGAGGGACCTCCCCTGCCTGGGAACCACCATGCCCATGTGTAAAGGCCCTGCAGGGCCTGGGATCAGCCCCTCACTGCACAGGATCTATTTTCATTATCTCCTTATCAGCAGACATTGAAAGAGCCTGAAATGTGATCAGTGCCAAAGTGGAAAATCCAATTCAAAAAGGTCACAGATATGGTCTCTGCTCTTGGGCTTATAACTGTGGAGAAACTATTTTGCTATTGATTCACCACTGGCAACTGCTACCTTCCTCTGAAAATAAATACGTACGTATCTACATACATACCTGCTGATAGACAAGTTGTGCCAAGGATATTAGTGATTTTGAATTAATTTTTACATACTTAACTGTTACTTTCAACTAAAGAACAGTACAATTTGTCTCCTAGCAATGAAGAAAATAGTTTTATATTTGTGTAAAAGATACCAGGAATGACATGCACTTTGGGCATTTGTTCAGGAACTTTCTACCTTATCAGCTCACGTTAAATTTTTATTGATTTTGGCCAACAGCTATCCTAAAATTTAAGTGGAAAAAAGACTGAAATGCTGTTGTCTTTAAAATAAATTATTATAAACAAATCAAGGAAAAAGTAACAAATTTCCATCACTGGTTTGTAATTTAGATGTTTCTCAGGAAATTCAAATGTGATCATAGGAGTGTATTTACGTTAGACCTTTAAAATGAAAAAGCAACCCCAGGCAAAATACAGCTTACACATGGTAGGTACTAATGAATGTTTAAAGATTAAAACGACAATGTCTTGCCAGGAAACAAAACCAAAATCTTCTTACTGCTTTTTGCCCTACCATGTCTATAGTTCTAAAAATATGCTTGCATGGCACACACTCAAAAATGGGTCAGTTACAGAAACAATGGGTTCACATTCTAAAGATGAACAAAATTAATTTCAAATACAAAGGTTGTTACCAAGCAGAAATTCACCAAAGATCACAGACTTGTTCCCAAAGATCGATGTCGACAGCCTACAAACAGGCTATAGATTACAGAATGCAAATAGCAGCATTCATTTCTTTACATGCAAAATACACACACAAAGAAGGAACGAAAGAAAGATAAAAGCACATTCATGTTCAAGGCTAAAGAGGAAGACTGTAGACATCCCACCATACATTACAAGTTTAAAGCCTTACCCATTCCAATGCCTTTCTATGCTTGTTTTTAACTCTTTAGCCTTGGATTTCTCAGTTCATTAGAATACAAGAAATAAACAAAGGATTTCTAAATCTCAAAATGTTAGACTTCACTGATTTCTCTCATGGCCAAACTACCATGTCTCAAACTTTATTGAGAATAAATCCTTGAAAACTGTTATTGACCTAACCAATTCTACCATCCCCCACTCTGAAGAAACCCTCTCCAAAAACAACAACAGAAAACAAACATTTCCCAAGCAAAGGTGAGTCTATCTAGTATTTAGAAATACATTTTAAGTTTTACTACCTCTTTCATTTGTTCACAGGTCAAAATGATCAGTTCCCCATAAATACTGATCCACTTACCTTCCAGACCATAAATATGGAATCAATATGGTTCTAAATTAATGTATGCCTGAGGCTACCTATGAGCTATGACCACTAAATATTGTTCAAAGTTAATAATGCAAACGGGGGAGATGGAAAAAGAAAACTCCATAAACAACCACAGTTTTAGCAGCCCGCCAACTCTGTCTTACCTATCAATTCTCTGGGCTGGGCTGCCCGGCTGGATCCATTGCACGGAATGTTCTGATAGGGGGTAGATGAGGTGGTGTTTACCCAGGACTCCGGGGATAATAAGTTGAAAGAGGATTGGTTATTGTGGTCCTGAAGCTCTTTACACCGAGCAAGGCTATCTTGAGGAGTGCTTCCTTCTTCAGAACAAGGTTGGACTGAGCTAGAGGAGATTCTTCTTTGGTACAAGGGCCGGCCAGGTCCTCTGGGTTCATACTACACAAAGAAAAGGACATTTCATCCATCAGTGGAACTTATACCCTCCCCCTTCCTGAGGTGCACAGCAATCTCACGGTATTAAGCAGAAAATCTCAAAAATATTCTGTCTTCTATGAGCAGTGTCACCCTGGGCAACCGACTTAACCTCTTGGGAACTTCATCTGTAAACGTGGCTTCATTATCCACAGTACCTACCTCTTAGGATTATTGTGAAAGTTAAAGAGTTCAGCATGCATAGCATTTAGAACTGTTCCTGGCACACAGGATGGGCTTGCTGTTATATAATTGTTTTAATGTAACATGTAAAGATAAGATGCCATGTTAGATCTTAAATGACAGATTGGGATTAGTTTTTATTGCCCCCTCTTGCTCCCCAATAATAATAAAATTGCTGTTCAGTTTGTGGTCACTAGGATTCTGAGGAATCTTTCCTTCACCATTGTTGCTAGCAATAATTGGAAATCAGGCACTGGAGGTTAGATTACAAAGGAGAGAGCTGAATTGGTACAGTCATAGCAGGATGCTTTTTGGGAATCTAAGCAAAAGCAGGTATTGTTAGGCCAGTTAAATGGGAAAACTGGTGGTGTAGGCACTATGAGGGTAAGGCCACCACAGACAGAACCACCAGAATATAAACCAGGGAAGGGCATGGTCTGGACTGGCTGCCCGTGTGCAGAAAGGCAGGAAAGGGTGGAAGGAGAGCATTTCTCTAGCTATTAAGTGATGAATGCCCAGGTGGTTTCCGCATTTCTGAAGTCTTAGCTACTGGATGAGAAAGGTGAGAGATAATACTTCCATCTAGTTAATTCTTTCTCTCATATGTTTTTATTGTTGTTCTATATCTAAGAATAATATCTAAATTCATCTTTAAGTTTACTCTGCTTTAAAGGCAATTTTTCTTCCAATGGTCAAGTTCAGTCTGAATTTGATCCTGGTTTTCTAGAAGACGATCCATCCTAAATAATCAGCACATCTGAAATTTCTTTGCAAAGGTCATTACAGTCAGGTATTGAGTAGAATAACCAACCTTTCTAAACTGCTTTGTATTCTCTATGGCGAGGCAATCCCTGGATGACTGATCCTAATAGCTTGTGCACTATGTCTTTTCTTATCAATCTTTGTTATGAAGATGATTAGCTCGTTGAATCTAAATGAAGTGCTTCTTTTTATTACCAGGCCCTGAGTGTTCAGCCCAGTCACAGTCCACAGGGGATCACATTCTAAAGTCTTTGTGTGTGAATACTTAAGCATAAAACTAATGTCAGCTCTGGACTCAGAGGGAACAGGTTATAATAAATCAAATCCCCTGCTGATACACAACACTAAATACACTCATGTGAATTTCAGGCGTTAATTCTGTAAGCCCTTTTTCATTAAATACTTAACATATATACACCAGCAGCATAAACAAACACCTTTTGGCAATGAACAGGTCCACAAACCACAAAGCTTAAATAAGGAAAACTAAAAATCAGAAAACAATAGAAGGCTGATATAAAAAGAGACAATATTAAATTAAACTTTTTAGAAAATATGTTTCATTTGTGGCTTCCAAACTGAAATTAAAAGGAAAAAAATTCACACAGCTGACAGGCACAGCAGGACTTCACGTGTTTATAACAGCTCCTAAGCAGCCACTGACAAAGATGAATGTGTACATGAAATATGAAATTCAATTCCAAATCACATGATGAATACGACTGATCCTTTATGTTGGAAAAACAACCAAAACTTGAAATTATTTTTATGTTCTTCAAATTAGATAGATAAAATTGAAGATTTTATATGTATATATAAAAGTCTACTGTCACATCTATTTCATACAACATAGATGAAGTTAGATGCATGAAAATATGATTGCTACTCTGGAATCTGTCCTCCAAGGAAATTTGAGTATAGGCAGAGAAATCTTGGTGACAACTGAACAAAATGATTTATACACCAAATAAATTACATTTCAGCAATTTTGTAGTTTTCAGCATACAAAGCCTATACAAGCTTTGATAGATTTATACCTGAGTATTTAATTTTTCTGAGTTATTGTAATGGTACTGGCTTTCACATTTGGGTTTCTAATTGTACAATGCAAGTTATAGAAATGAGATTGATTTGTCTGTGTTGACCCTATATTCTGAAAGCTTGATAAATTCACATAAATCATAGGGTTTTTGTTGGTTAGTTTTCTGGGTAGATTCCTTGGGTTTTTCTACATTGACAATCATGTTATCTGTAAACAGAGTCAGTTTTATTTCTTCCTTACCAATCTCTATGCCTTTTATTTCTTTTCTTTTTTTGCCATACTGCACTGGCTAAGACTCCAGTATAATGTTGAATATGAGTGTTGAGAGTGGACATCTTACCTTGCTCCTAATCTTAGAAAGCATTCAGTCTCCATCATTAAGTATGATAGTCGCTGTAAAATTTTTATAGGTAACCTTTAACAGGTTAGGGAATTTCCCTTCTATTTCTAATTTTCCAAGAGATTTTATGAGTGGATGTTGTGTTTTGTCAAATGTGTGTGGGCTTTTTGTTGCTGCTGTTGTTATCTATTGGTATAATCATGTGGTTTTTCTCTTTAGACTGTTATTATGGTGGATTACACTGATTTACTTTCAAATATTGACCTAGCCTTGCATTCAAGGACTAACCCTCGACATGATCATGGTGTATTGTTTGTATATACTGCTGAATTCAACTTGCTAATGTTTTATTGAGGATATCTGTATCAATGTTCACAGATATCAGTCTGTAGTTTCTCATTTTGTGCTGTCTCTGTCTAATTTTGGTATCAGAGTAATGCTGACCATGTATAGTAAGCTGAGAAGTTCTCTTTTCTTCCATTCTCTGGAAGAGACTGTTAAGTTGGTGGCATTTCTTCTTTACATGTTTGGAGGGGCAGGAGGACAGAGAAATAAAAAAGGGCAAAGAGGCCGATTTGGCTCAGTGGATTGAGTGTTGGCCTACAGACTGAAGGGTCCCGGGTTCAATTCTGGTCAGGGGCACGCATCTCGTAGCAGGCTTGATCCCCGCCCAGGTTGGAGCACGTGCAGGAGGGCAACCAATCGGATGTGTCCCTCTCACATCGATGTTTCTCTCTTTCTGTCTCTCCCCATCCCTTCCACTCTCTAAATATCAATGAAAAAAATCCTCAGGTAAGGATTTTAAAAAAAGGCAAAGAGGCTTTGCCCACAGTTCCACCAAACAAAGATGGTCCCCCTCCTTTAGAGTTTTGGCTCATGCAGGATTTTGCTGTGACCAAGGCCACTGCAGTGGAATTTTCTATTTCATATTGCAACTAATCTTCTACCAACTGCTGATTTTTGGTGTAGTATCAAAGAAGAATTATCTGAAAAAGTTTTAAAATTTCCTTTTAAGTACATACCTATATGATGGAAATTTTCTTTATATACGTTAATCAAAATGACATACTGAAATATATTTGAAAAACTGAAAAATGGCACTCTTCTCCAGAGATATTTTTGTTTCGGAAAATATAGTTATTTTCATTAAAATAGTATGTTAATAAGTATTAGGTTTATTATTATAATGTTAAAATAAATTAATTATTTTTAAATTCTCAGTTTTAAATGTCAATAGCTTATATACAAACTATTCATAGATTTTTAAATATCACATAAACAAAAACTCTTTGTTTTTGCCTAAGGCTATTCACTGAAGTATCTCACAAACAAGAGTGCTTACAACTTGCAAATAGTGTTGACCCACCAAGCAATATTATTTTCCTACATCCAAACACAAAGTATTGAAGGAGATACTAGAATGAATGCAATATTACAACCAAGAGAGAAATGTCAGATTCACTGCTGTGACATTTTGAACTACTTTGAATCTGACTTTTGTTTACTCTTCCTGAATATGAACAGTCAAGTTATCAATTATAGACCACAACACCTCTTATAATGAGAAAATGCCAGTTTGAGTAGAAAATAAAAGTTCATAGATGTTTCCCTTTAACTCATAATTATTTGTATTCTCTCTGAGAATCATAATTATCACAAATCAATTTTCCAGCTTTAAAAAACATGGTAATACCTGAGAATTTTTGTATTATTCTTAAAGGACATTTATAAGTAAAGTATATTAACGCTAATTTTCTTGCATTTGAGGTCTCTATGTTAATCATCTGAGCAGTCAAATAATTTAGAAGCTAGAACTGGCTAGCTTTTAAGAATCAAGAATCCTAAAATGAACCATCTCCCTCTCTTCTCCATCATCATCCCCCAACCCCAAAACAGAGAACTTCATACAACTGAACATTCAATTCTTTGGTCCCAAGAACATAATTTGGCTTTTCCCACATCTGCTTTATGTAATGGCAATCATTTCTCATTTTCCAGCAGTGAACCTTACTCCTGGCATAAAGATCTGAACAACACAGGACTGGAAGTCAGGAGTCTCGGCTCCACTTAATCAGTACCTGTTTAAGCTACTAACATCCTTCTAACATCTTAGTGACTGTTTCCTTTAACAAAGAGGACTTAGATAAATTATCCTCAAGGCCTAGCCTAGTTCCAAAGCTCTAGTTTGTAAAGTCTTCAATAAATGAAAACTTCTGTCAATGAGTATTTTAACTTTTTATCATTAAAATATCCATACAGCCCAGCTCAGTGGTTGAGCATCAACCTATGAACCAGGAGGTCACTGTTTGCTTCCCAGTTAGGGCACATGACTGGTTCGATCTTCAGTGTGGGGCATGCAGGAAGTAGCCAATCAATGATCCTCTCTCATCACTGATGTTTCGATCTCTCTCTCCCTCTCCCTCTCTGAAGTCAATAAAAAAATATTTTTAAAAAATATATCCAAACATAAACTATAACCAACTTTAACGATCATCAACAATTTGATGTATTTGTTAAAATAATTCAAGTGTTATGACATATACAAGCCTATTTATTTAAATTCAAAAAACTACAGAGCATGCTAATTGACTATAATAAAATGCATTCTGGACTTATGATTTTAAAATTTCAGATTTTTTTTTTCCCACAGAGGGAAATTTCTATGAAGTACACTGAAAGGGCCCCAAAACAAAAATTTTAGAGGAAGATCCCTGTTCTGCAAATATATATATATTTCTGGCTGAGAATACCCTTTATATTTCCACCTACACTTCAGTCTTATGGGCCCCTAGGCTGTTTAAATATATAAGCTATACTTTTTTCTTCTTCTTTCTTATTTCTTGGCCATTTTTTGTTTCCTGTTATTTTGCCCAGTTCTCAATTTTCTCCTAAAGAGATTATTCTTTCTACATATAGATGCCAACCCTATTAATGATGGCAACTTGACACTAGGGTCTAATTTAGAGTCGCTGGGTCTTAAATAATTTCATTATTTATTGCTTAAAGGCTCATCGTACTCTGTCAGAGATCCTTACTCTGGGTACAACTCCATATACGTTTGTGTGTCTATAGATATTCTTATGTTAAACTGTGAAATCGCATGATCATTATTTTCTAAGTCTACTGCTAATATCTTTTTCTAAATATCAAAATATGCTAAAATTTCAAAAGCCATTTAAGAAGGAAAAACTAAATGACTAAATTCACGTACAAATTTCTAGTGTTGAAGATGGTTGTCAGTTGAAGTAAGAATTAATAATTTTCTTATCACTGTCTTATAAGGTATATCTCTAATATCTGAGGTTAGCAAGCTTATTTGACATTCGTATGTATAAATAAATAACTGGGTGAAAGGTTAGCAACCTAATGAATTAGGGCTCTATTTACAATTATACTATCAAAACTCACCTAAGGAAGAGCTAAATACTCTAGTGAAAATTCCAAGTCTCATTAACTATGGTGCCGAAAACTTTAATTAAAACAGAACACCTCATTTAAATGATTAGCTTTGACAATTTAAGCATGAGTATAGGTCTAATTTATTAATTTGTTGATCACTGTCTCTGTTATGTGAATTAGATGCCATACGTTAGCCATGTCTCTGAGAAGACACTTCTGAGAAGACAGCAATATTACCACCTGGTTATACCACCCAAGTCATGAGCTGTCACCATCCACTTAAAAAGTCCCAACAGGAAGAATATGTCATCAGCCAAGAATACAAACTTCACGCTACCTTTGTACAATACTTTGCTCCATAAAATGGAATTGGGAACAGGGGGTGATTAACTAACAATACTGAAAGAAAAACTATCAACTAATTTCAAAACTAGACTTGTTTGAAGGAAAAAAATGAAAATGAATAGATGGGTCAAAATTGTCTTTTGTTCAAAAACCAACTTACAGGTAAGAAATATTTCAAAGCAGATATATCACAGAGACATACATGTCATCTCTGATGAGATAAGTAAATGCTGAGTCAATGAAAACTGATCAAAATGAATGACTTACAAACATTCCATTTTCAATCCAAGGCTGTCACAATAGCATCACTGCAACACCCAACCCTGCAGCTTCATAAACAAATCCTAGACTTTTAGCCCTGCCTGGTGTGGTTCAGTTGGTTAAGCATTGTCCTGTGCATCTAAAGATTGCTAGTTTGATTCCCAGTTAGGGCATGAACCCAGGGTTTCGGGCTCCACCCAGGGCAGGGGGTGTGCAGGAGGCAGCAGATCGCTGCTCTCTCACATCAGTGTTTCTCTGTCTCCCTCTCCTTTCCTCTCTCTAAAAATTACTTTTATAGTGACGCTTTTAAAAATAATTTTCTGTTTATATTAGTTATAAGCACTTTTAATCTATTTCATGCAAAGCGTGTCTTAAATGGCAAAAGCTTTGCTCTGCACCAGTATCAGTATTACTGGTTCTATGTTAAATGAAAGTTTTTAACGTGGTAAAATTATGCCCACTTACGAAGAATGAGTATTTGTCTCTCAAGATTAAAAAAAATTGGAAAATATAATGGGGGAAAAAAGGTCCCATTCATAACCAAAAATAAGGAAAAATCAATCTAAGACTAAATTTAACCAGAAATGAAGACACTCCGGAATTTCACAGAGGAATATTAAAAAATAAAAAATAAAACAAATGGAGGGAGGGAGAGAAAGAGAGGCAAGGAGGGAAAAAAATTAAAATAATGAAGATTGCACAAATACCTAAATGAGAGGTTTAAAATATTTATAAGGACACAAGTCCCTCAATTTAAGCTATACATTTAATGTAATTTAAATTAAAACCCAAGAAAGTGTGTA
The DNA here is from genome assembly GCF_000412655.1 of Myotis brandtii. Taxonomy (NCBI): domain Eukaryota; kingdom Metazoa; phylum Chordata; class Mammalia; order Chiroptera; family Vespertilionidae; genus Myotis; species Myotis brandtii. The sequence continues at coordinate 5,981,264 of NW_005354174.1, read as the reverse complement.
TGTGTGTGGTTTTTGGTAGAGAAGGGGAAGAGTTCAAAAAGGTATTCTAAACTTCAAGTAGAAAAATCATAGAATGACCCTCCCCCGACCCCAAACACACATACAGAAAAAGGGGAAAAAAATACAGTAAGAAGGGAGACTTTACACTATCAAATTAGAATATTACAAAACCTCAAAAGTTAAGACAGTGTAATTCTGGTATAGAAACATATAGATAGATGAGGAGAAAAATATAAAGTCCAGAAACAGATCTCAGTACATAATGAAGAACTGCATCTTATTCAGAGATTAGATTATAAAGTTATCACACAAAGTGAAAATTCTCATACAGGCAAAAATTACCCAAGAAAAGTCTTGGATCATGTCAAAATCAGTAGAAACTGAACCATAGGAAGCTCAGAAGTCAAGAACTAACTTTTATTGTTTCTCTTTACATTTCATCTCCCTCACCTCCACAGTCTTTAGTCAAAATGCAAGGATGATATACAGTGCTATTACAAAGAATTAAGTATTTGATGAGAGCTGCTATCCTATTTAGTGAGACCACAATCCTATATAATAAAAGGCTAATATGCAAATAGACCAAACGGTGGAACAACCAAACAACCAAATAACTGGTCACTATGACGTGCGCTGACCACCAGGGGGTGGTGGGCGCTGGCTGCGGCGGGATGGTGGAGCAGGTGAGTGGGGGTGCCAGACCAAGGCGGGACGAGCCTCTGGTGGTTACTGAAAATTCTTTGCTCCCGTGCGCCATGGTCCCACCCAGCGCTCACACCTGCTGCCGGCGCCAGTCCCACTCATACACACTGCCAGTGCCAGCCCTGCTCGCACCTGCTGCTGGTGCCTGGCGCTGGTCCTGATCACTCAGCGCCATCAGCAGGTGCAAGCAGTGGCTGTCGGCCCCAATCACCCCTGAGGGCTTCTCTACCTCTCCCTGCTCCTGAGGGGCGATCGGGGCAGCAGCCACCGCTCGTACTCACTGACCGCACTAGCCCCACTCACTCTCGCTGCTGGTCCCAATCGCTCCGCGCCATCAGTGGGTGTGAGTGGGCCAACACTGTCAATGCATAAGAGCAGCAGTGGCAGGAGCGTGGCTGCCAGCAGACAGGGGATCAGGGGCTGCAGCAGGAGGAGCCAGGCGGGGGCATGGAGGATGGGCTGAGACCCGCCCCTGTGCCTACCACAGCCTCGCAGCCCACAGTTCAAGGTGAATGAATTTGTGCACTGGGCCCCTAGTAATATAATAAAGAGTATGGAATAGTCTGCAACATGGCCCAGGTAAGGATGGCACCTTTGCCCTTATCCATCATACCAGGAAAGAAGCAGCTGTGGGAGAGGCTGCAGGCACTACTACCAGACACATGCCCAGCCTTATCCAGGCAGCTGAAGGTCAGCACTTTTGCTGTATTTGAGGAAGGTAATGAAAACCTACAGATCAAGCCTTAAGCATCTAAATGAGAATACTCTAAAAATTTTAAGTAGCAAAAATGTTGTTCAATAGGATCAAGATCCCATTTAGGGAGCCTTGACCTAGGGAAAGAAAGATTTCATGGGGTGATGTCACTGAGCACCACAATTAGGAAAAAAATCGTTTCAACTTTTCTCAACACCCAATGCCCCTCCATTAATCAACCACACCTTCATATATATGAATGCTTTTGAAAAGTGAAATATTATAGTAGCAGACTTTGTATAGTAAAATTGGGAATAATTTCTCTAACTTTTACATTTTCCATACTGACCATGTACTTCATTTGTTAAAAGAAACTTGCAATATTATAAAAAAGAAAAAACATAATATGAAAGAACACCTCCATTCAAGTTAAATGTTAAGCTAACATCTACATGCTTTCATTTTATGTAAGATTAATCTACCAAAGTTTCTAGCAAGAAAAGAACTCACAGTAGGGAGGAAAATATGACTTTTCTGTATTGTTAATGTTAAAGAAATTATTTTAAAAGGCTAGAAGAAACAGCAAGCATATAAACCATTCATTCTGTAAGATGATTCATGCAAAATCACTTTGTACAACATAACAGTTACAAAAGTTATCCTAATGCAATGAAAACATCAAAACCTGAAATATGGTAAAAATTATATTTTCCTTGTCAAGGAATTTTTCAGTGTTGCAAGTTAGTCATGATTTGTGAATCTCATTGCATCAAAATAAAGGTGACCAAATGTTTTTGGAAAAGTAATTTCACTCTAAAAACCCATGATAATTTAAGATATTTACTCATACACTCACAGCTAAACAGTAATATCAAATGTTAAGAGCTCGGGGGTACAAAGGACTGAATTCCAAAACTAAGGAACATTTAAATAGGTCAATGATTAAAGTACATTATTCAGTATTTTTTGTAAAGTACAAAACGTGGTAAGACCTTATAAAAACTCTGGCACGTGTTTCCCTCACATATTATGAACTTCATTGGCAGGTTAAGTCAAAACATCATCACAGGTGAAAATTAGTAAAAATGGTGGAATAAAGAACTCCAAAGTGCAGCCCTCCATAAAAGCAACGAAAAAAAATGGCACAACTGTCACAATCAGCTTTCTTGGGATTCGGGAAACTAAAGCTTGCCGCAGCCAGGAGAGCACTTTATGAAGAAAAACCAGGACATTTCAGTAAGAACAGAGAGTTTTGTGGTATATTACCTTACCTTAGTCCCATCCCCCAGCTCTCCAACTCAGCAGTAGCCTTGAAGTAAGACTGCATTTCAGCCACCAGTACCAGAGGAGCAGAACGGGGCCTCATTCTCAAATAATTTTAATTATTTGTTTTGACCTGTCTGGTGGCTTTTAAAAACAAAACAAGTCCAAAAAAAGTACTTGCCCTATTTTGTCCAACTCAGCATTCAACCAGTGCTAAAGGGACCATATGGAAGACATTTACCAGCGAATATGTTAGTTGCTGCTGCCTGAGTTCATGGGTAATAGTTGGACTGAACAGTAGCCTAACTGACAGCTTTGAGGAAAGGGCGGGGAGAGAGTAAGGGCTTTAGGGAATAAGGGCTTTGAACAGCTCTGACATATTCCTGGGAATCCACAAGACCACACACATGCTGAAAGACCCAAAGAGAGCTGGGTGGCCATACAAATATCAGAAAAAAACACGCCTGAAGACAAAAATTGTTATGTGAGAGAAAAGACATTTTAAAATGACTAGAGGCCAATGCATGGATTCGTGCACCGGTGGGGTCCCTCGGCCTGGCCTGGCCTGGCCTGGCTGCCGTAATTGGCCAAAACAGGCTCTCTGACATCCCCCAGGGGTCCTGGATTGCGAGAGGGCAGTTCTCGGGTGACGCACCCAGGAATCAGGCTCCCTCCTCTCTGGTACTGGGTGCATCACCCAAGAACCGCAGCTGCCAAGTCACCACAGCTCGGCAGCTCCTGCATTGAGCGGCGTCTGCCCCTTGGTGGTCAGTGCGCATCATAGCTACCAGGCGGAGCCTCTGTCCCCTAGTGATCATTGCGTGTCATAGCTACAGGTCGGACAGTTGAAGGGTCACTTAGGCTTTTATATATATAGATTTTAAAGAAAGGCAATCCATCAAGAATATCAAGCAATTATAAATATATGTAAACCTAAGACAGAGTCCCAAAATACATAAAGCATAAATTGATAGAACTGAAAGAAGTAGGAAATTCAACAATAATAGTTGACTTCAATACACTACTTTCAATAATGGATATAAAATCTAACAGAAGGTCCAAAGGAAACTGAAAATCTGAACAACATAAACCAAATAGATCTAACATATCTACAGAACATTCCACCCAACAAGAGCAAAATATACATTCTTCTCCAGGGCACCTGAACATTCTCTAGGACAGACCATATGTTGGGCCACAAAACAGGTCTCAATAAATTTTAAAAGATTAAAGTTATACAAATATGTTCTCCAAAAAAAAATTAGAAACTAATAACAGAAGGAAATTTGGAAAATTCACCCTGGATATACTTGCTTTTCTCTAATTTTGCCAAGTATGTACCCTAAACATTATAATAGAGGTTTTGGCCAAGGCAATTAGGCAAGAAAAAGAAATAAAATGCATCCAGATTGGAAAGAACAAAACTATATTTATAAGATGGCATTATCTACTATATAAAACAAACAAACAACAACTAAGGTATCCACAAAAATATCTATTAGAGTTAATAGAGTTCAGTAAGTTTTTATACTCTATACCGTTTTGGAAGCTTTATAACCTGGAATTACTGAGATTTTTCATATCAGTGATGCTCTTTGCAAATACCTAAGTAGTTTAAGATAAAAATTCAATTTACTTTAAAATGCTTAGTTTAACAGAATCAATTCTATGTTAAACATGGCTAATTCTGACATTAGGGAATCAGAGTATCATTTTGTGTCAACTGCCTCTGTCTAAGAAACCACCAGATGAGTCACAGGAGAAAGAGCACAGAACTTGGAATTGGCCACTGGCAGAGAAAGCCAACCTCTATGGAACGCTCTAATTAACAAATTTGTAATTAACAAGTGTAACCTAAGCAAAAAGATAAATCACTAAAAACCATTTCCCCAGATTAGACAGGCCTAAGCAAGCCTCAAGTCAGTCAGATGTTTCAAAACAACAAGGAAAGACTCTAAGGGACTTCATATTTCAACAATAATGGACATTCTAAAAAGTCTGAAATACCCCAGTAAGGGGTGGGAATTAAAATAAGCTCCAGGAAAAGATTAGCTTTAATAAACCATTAAATTCAGTAAGATCTGTCCACTATTATCAAATCAATAAATATTGATATTTTTCACAATCAACTAATCCTCCCAAAACCCATACCTCCATCCCCCCCAAAAAGGAAAAGAAAGGCATTTACCTCTTCTAAGCTAGGGAGCGAAGAAGAAGATACTGTTCGAGATGACAATGAGTGAAATGGCTCTTGACCAATAGCGTGTTGATGATTCTGTATTTGTACAAAAGGGTTTTGTGGTGGCCTGTGAGGCAATGGAGGTAGGCCATAGGGAAAACCTGGCCCCACTAGGTGATTCTGTTGTAAGTTAGCAAAAGTCCATGCTCCATCAGATGCCAGGTATTTCAAGGGAGGAGGGGCAAGGTGTTCAGATGGCAACGAGAAAGGCGAGCTGAATATCTGGGGTGGTAGTCGCTGCGGAAATGCTGGGTTGTTGGCTACTTCAACGTCTCTGCTATTGTCGTTCAAGTTAGAAAAATGGCTACTGTGGTCTGTACTGGAAGGGGGAGAGGGGACTGCTGGTGGGCTCCTAGTCTGAATTTGTCTATACTGCAAAAGTCTTGATTGAGGTGGTGGCATCTCAGCTAGTTCCCGTGCTTCACTTTGATCACGATTGGACAGTTCTCTGAGTAAGTCCTGAAACCTACATGAAGACGATGAAATGTGAGGAGGAGAAAACAAAAGAAAGGCTCCATCATGTTAAGGAGAGCTTAGTCAACTACGTGTGCAATTTCTACAAACAAAATCATAACACATAACTTGAACTAACATTAATTAATCTCAAATATAAGCATTAATACTCGACAGATGTGGAATTAAAGACACTAAATATGTTCAAGTACCTGATTTCTTTCTTCTCCCTTTGTATTAAAAACAACTGTCCTAGTCTCTACATGCCCTTGATAACTGGCAGTGATAAAAGGTCACCATAATGGTGGGCCTTAATCAGAAGGGATTAGGAAACACTTCGGTGCATTCACATGACACTAGCCCTAAAAACAAATTTAGAGTCAGTAATGAAAACTCATAAATACCTGTAGTTAAAAGAAGGTAGAATTCTGTGCTACTAGGAAAAAGTCAGTAACAAATTTCTAATTTTTAACCACTGATTTACTTCTGTCTTCATTCATTCTTTATAAGTATTATTACTGAGTAAGAAGAAAAAATAAATTACTGAGTAGGACAGTATGTTTCTCTTTTAGAAGAGACCCCACATCACTTCTCGGCCTTTCGGCTAAGACCAAGTACAGAAGAGACCACGAAGCACAGAGCCATGTTAGCTTAGAGTTTACAGCAGGCTGCCCATACCCAGATTTGCTGAGTTAAACTGATTCTCTATATTTCAGGGTCAATCAATAGAACTGTGTAGTATGTGCCCAGAAGGCCAGTATCCAATTTCTTTGGGAAAATATTCCAACTTAAGGCTAAAAGGATAGCATTCAAGAATGAAAAGAGTAGGTGGGTCATGTTTGAGGCTGGTTTTAGTTGCTAAAATACCTTGACTCTGTTGTTTCTGCTTCACCTTCGGCACTGCTGGGAGGCTTCCAGTCTGCCCTCACTGGCGGCTGATGTAATCCAATGGGCGGCTGAGGAAGATGCTGGAGGTGAGGATGAGGCTGTTGATGGTGTGAGTATGGAATACTGCCCTGACTCAGGTAGGCGTGATGCTCATTCCACTGCTGTAACCGCACCTGTTGCTGTCGTAATGTGTCCAGGGCTACACTCCCATGCATACGATCTGCAAAAACATTTGCGAAAAGTTTAAGTTTTCATGCATTCAGGGTTTCCAGTAACTTTTTTCAAGAGTTTTTACAACCAGATTTTCTCCACAAAGAATTGGCTACAGTTTGGGCTTTGGAGAAAGCAAATGTTTTTTAAATTTGCCAGTAACCAGAGTTATCATAATGATGATGATGATAATCACATAACCTGCCATCGACTGGATGCTTAATGTTATATATAGCATTTGGAACTAGATTCTGATTATTACACTAAGTGATTGATTTTTGCTGGCATTATTTAAAGAAATGAATCAAACCTGATCCACATTAATACTGCAAAGTACATGTCATTTTAAGTAAATAAGCTCTGAAGTTGTCACATTCGGCAGTGACAGGGGAACTTACCTAAAGCCTCTCCTATCGGCAATCCTGGGGGGTTCTCATCAGTGAAGTTATTCAGATGTGAAGGAAGAAGGGGGCCAGGCTGTGCAATGGCTCGCAAGGGACTGTGGCCTTCTTGCAGCATGGGAGGGGGCTGCTCAGGGATCACAGCCTCTGCAGGAGGGGACTGTGGTCGATGAGAAACTGCATTATTTAAAAAAGCATTGTTGGGCCCTGCCTGGTAGGCAGGAGAAAGCTGAGGAGGTGGCTGTGGAGGCAGCTGATTCAAAGGATTCTGCTGCTGGACTACCTGATTTGGTTGGGGTGGCATTTGGTTTGCTTGTTCAGGCAAATTATTCTGCTGCTGGTTTAACAAGGCATGCTGCTGTGGAACTGGAAATGGTGCTCTTGGTAACTGGGGAAGGGGATGAAAATGGCGACCGGGGATGGCATACTGTGCAGGGGGAGCAGGAAGGGGAAGGTTTATGTGTCTTGGGTTGAGATTATCTTTGCGATGAAATTTGGTATTGGGATAAACAACACCAGGACGTGATTCAGGACTTCTGTTCTGTGGATTGGATTCCAAATCAATCTAGGAAAAAATGAGAAGTCTTTTTTAACAGTGGAAAATCCAAGTCTGGTGGCTCTCCTCCTTTCCCCACCCCTAGCACATCTTAAGGATATTATACATTCTTATCAGTAATAGCAGGAGTACAGGGTACCCAATCAATCACTTTCTGACAATAAAATTAGGGAATAAGTATTTTTTAAATTAAGAAAGGTGAAACAGATAAACAGCATATTAAATCTGAGTCATAAGAAGAGATATTGCCATTTTATTAACATATCCACTTTAATTCCTTCAAAAAACATTATTTTTAATTTCACACTTTCTTCCTTAGAAGATAACCATTTCTCTCTTTAGGATATAAATCATTAAAATGTGTTCTTTCCTTCTGGTTTTATTATTTTTATATCTCTTTCTTCAAACATACATCTATTAATTTAAAAAACATGAAGTGAACAAATAATTTATATATCACCTTTGTATAATCAGTTTGGTTATCAATTTTTGCCATTAGTTACTGACATTTATTTATTCTTTCAAGAAACAATTTTTGAGGGCTTTCCAAGGGCATTGTACCTGGTGCTGGAGATTAGACAGCAAAAGAGGATTTAGTCTGTGCCCACAAGAGCTTAGAGCAGCAGGGGTTGACCAGCTATGGCCCCCAGGCCATTTCCAGCCCAACAGACTTTTGTAAGTTTTGCTGGAACACAGCTCATTCATTTACATGCTGGCTATGGCTGCTTTCTCACTATAGTGGCAGAGTTGAGCAGTTGCAACAGAAAACATGACCCACGAAGCCTGAAGATTTACTATCTGGTCTTTGGCAGAAAAAGTTTGCTAAGCCCTGGCTGAGAGTCCAGTAGAGGACACCAACACGTAAATATAAAATGAGAAGTGCTGTAATGGAAATGATGAGATCCTAGTGCCTGGAAAAATTAAAAGTGGCTTTACACAGGCTACAGCAATTCTACTGAATTTTGCATAAAGAGCTGGAATTTTCCAGGGAGGGAAGGGCATTCTCGGTAAAGGTAATAGCTTATACAAAGGTGGAGAGAGGATAAAAAGTAGGCACATTTGAAGAGCATGAGAAGTTTTGTGTACAGAGAGGTGGAACTTCACTTGTTTATGTGTTAGTTTTCCCCTTCTTGACAAATGAAGATGCAAGAGTTCAATTACACATGACCTCTTGAATGATTCAATACTGGGCATAAACATTTTTTCAATCCTGTAAATTGTGGCAAGTTCCAAAGGCTTATAAATAAACTAGGGAATGCAGCCATCCTGAAACATGAGTCTGATTGTAAGTGATGGCAACGTGAAAAATGAAATATAAGGCGGAAAGAAGCAATTTTTGTTTTTCATCTCTGACAAAGCACTCAATGAGCTCCTTTGGTACATCAATGTCCTTACAAGTTTCAATGTTGAAATAGTCACTGAAGATTACTTGCCTCACCAAAGGCTCTCAAGTTAGAAATGGAACTGGCCACTCCCAAGAACACAGAACAACTAGCTTGTTCCTGAACTGAAGCTGAGGTACACCTAGTGAGCAAGCTATGGCAACTGATGGTTTCAATGTGCCAGTCCAATCCCAAGTGCACTCTCATCTCTAATCACTAGCTCTAATGGATTGCCATTACATTGGGCCAATAAGTTCCTTAAGATTACTAGGTGTATACAAATTGTCTAGAAAATGAAATGAGCAGGATGACCACTCTGTCCCAGTGGGCCCAAGCTGCTGCAATACCTGCTTTTCAAATGTCTCAGAGCCTGATTAAGGTTCTTTATAAACAAACATTTTGCCCCATAAATTTTTTTATTTTAATTACTGACACTACATTCAGCTGGGATGCACTTTTTCAAAGACTGTTGATATGCACACTTTGATTGCACGAGAGAGACCATGATTAGATGTCAAGGTTGTTTGTGGATAAGAGCTGTTCTAATTGCCTCCTTCACTTCTAACTTTGACATAGACCAGAGAAATTTAGATCAAGATGTGCTACTTTATGATAGTACAAAGGGCTAGGAGAATAGAGAACTGTAAGGTCTGAAGGAGTCTGGGTCTACAATTATCAGAATTAAACAATCACTTTCCTCTTAATAGTGAGTTCCTGACTCAAGGAGAACTAGGAAGTCCTCTCCCCGCCCCCACCCCTTTGCAGGACAAAGCATCAGGGTAGGAAAGAAAATAAAACATGTCCATTGGGTTGCCTAGTCTCCTAACAGGGAAGGATCATAACGGAAATTTTAAAACAAGGACCTAAAAGACACTTAGCTATCCTGGCTTCAGTTGCTCTGATAGCACCTAAAACTCTTATCCTGGATTTTGACTACCACTACACTGTCCCAACATGCCCTGTTCTCTCCCTGCTCCTCTCCCAAATACACATGACTTCCACTTTCACTGCCACAGCCTCTTTCTCTATTGGGAACTTCCCTGGCTGCCTCATTCCCACTGCAGCCCCTTCAGGGGCACTGAGTCCTTCCAGCTGTTGAAACTGAGTGAGAGCTACTTATGAGACATAAATAACTGACTATAGAGAGCAGTTGCTCAAAGCAAGGCTGGGGTTGGAGATCCAGATTTGGAAGTCATTATCATGGAAATGGACTAGTGTATAATAAGAAACCATAGTATGCAAGGAGAGGTGTGGGGCAGTGACAGAACCCTGAAAACCCTCAACTTAAGGATTAGGAAAAGATGGGAAGGAGGTGGACAAGAACTTATAAAAGAGACAGAAGGTCATGTTAGAAAGAACTGTGAAAAGTAAAAATGTGTGTCACAAAAACCGAAAGAAAGTAAGATGGTCAAGATGAAAGAAGTAGAAAATAGTGCCAAATACCAAAGATAAGTCAAATAAGACTACAACTGAAGCATGTGCATAGCATTTGGTCCCTTAGAACCCAACAGTTTTGATGAAATGTTGAGGCCTGATACTAGACTGTGCTAGTTAAGAAACATAAAAATAAAGATGAGGTAGGAAGGAGAAATTAGGTAGTAGCTATAAGAAGATGAAGATAAAGAAAGTGTCTTTTTAAAAAACAGTCTATCGATCAATTTACTTATGGACTGAGGAGGAAGAACCTGTAGCTAGAAAGAATCCAAAGATAAATGAGAAGAGGAAACAAGGTCGGTGAGGTGACCAAGAGAGAGATTAGTTTTAATGAGAACTTCTTCTCTAAGCCTGGTGATAAGGAAGCAAAGATGTTCAAGGATGTAGAAAAGTGCTAAGTTTAAGGTTTTAAGTTAACAAGGTGAAATCCTGATGACCGAAGTCTAAGGCAAAATCGTCTCCTGATCAAAAGGATAACAGAAGTTAGAAGATAATCAGGCATGAGAAGAGCTGCTGAGAAAATTGGGCAAAAGAAGCTGGGTACATGTAAAAGAAATGTGGGAGAGCACCTCGGGTTCCCTGAGGTTAGACAACATAAATGTGCGATGGCACTAATTCAGTCAATAATTTGGTTTTCCCTAACTAGCTCACAAGCACAGAAGCAGATAAAGTAGATGAACAAATGGATAAAGAGTTAAGGATTTATACAGTGGGTCTGAGGCGAGAACAAGGTGAGTGACTTGAGAAAGTTAAGTCTTCCTCTGAGGAAGTTAATTTTTCCTTCTTCTTCACTATACAGCTTCTTCTATTCTGAGAATTATTTTTTAAGACAATTTTTAATGACATATCTATTAGCCATGTCTTCGCTGACTACTTTATCATGGAAAGTCTCTAAGTTCAAGTCTATCACCGATATCATAATTTGAGAAAAGTATACTGATAAATTAATAATGTAGCCAAAAAAAAAAAAAAAGATGGAAGGAGAGAGGGTAACATGACCCACCAGACCACTGTGAAACAATAACATTAAAAATACACATAAAAAGGTAAATTTTTTATAAAACATTAAGATTCCAAGATGACCAATCAGACTAACTCCATTAGAATAATGCAGTCACTAAATGTAAGCAGCATACCTGTTTTGATTCTGTAAGCTTTTTCTCTGGTGTTCGAATCTTATTAATTTCAGGTCCAGGATTATTTGTATCACTTTTACCTAAGAAGATATTTTAAAATTTTTATAAATAGTCTCCAGTAAGGATGTTATATTTCCAATGACTACCCAATATTAGACAAAAGAAAATACTTTAAACATTTTTCAGCCATTATTATCAATTTGTATTACTGCTTGAGTTTTGTTCTTAAATTTTCAGAGGCAGTTTCTCTGCAAGAAAGAAAATTTATAAATATAGCAAACCACATTGACAAGGCAAAAGCTTTATAAAAGGATAATCTTAAAACATCAAATAATTCCAAAGATAACAGCCCAATCTCCAGGTATTTACAGCCTAATTTTTCTTAAACTAGACATAGAAAAAAACCTGGCATTCTTGCTTATTTATAAAGGTTCAAAAATTTGATCATTTATAAATGCAATTAAGCAAAATCCAAATAACGTGTCAATCTAATTTAGTAAAGGAATCTAAACTGAGTAAAGATATTCTGAAATGTACGTATGCTGTTTAAAAGTAATAGATATTGAACTAAATATAAGTGAAGGAAGCAAAATTAAGGTTAAAAATATCACAATTATAACAGACAATGCCATTTCATGCATGTGAAAGGCTTTTACTATATAAGAATTAACTGATGGAAATTTTCAATTCCTGAAAGAATCCTTGATTTGGGTTCTTGTTCAAAAACATAGGACCGAAACTTTAAAATGAATTACTACTAACCTTCAAGAAATAAGAACTACAATGTCTGAGATGAAACACACACTGGATGAAATTAGCAGCAGATTAGACAATGCAGAAGAAAAGATTAGTGAAGCTGAAGGCAAAATATGCAAAATAAAATACAAAAAGAAAATTGACTTTTTTTTTAAATGAAAAAGCACCTGTGAAGTGTGGGGAAACTTTAAGCAGACTAATATACGGGTAGTTGGAATTCCTGAAGAAGAGAGAAGGTTAAGACAGAAAAAAAAATCTAAAGAAATAAAGAGTTAAAACTTTCCAAACTTGATGAAAACTGTAAACTATCCAAGAAGCCCAACAAACCCCAAACACAAGAAGCATGACGAAAACTATACCAAGAAGTGTTATAATCGAATTACTAAAACCAGTATAAAAGAAACTCTTAAAAGCAGGCACGGGAAAAAAGACACATTTCATACAGAAAACAAACATAAGGGTGATTTCAGATTTCTCTGAAAAACTTCACCACCAGCAGACCTGCACTACAAGGAATGTTAAAAGAACTTCGGGCAGAAGGAAAATTGTATCAGATGAAAACATGAATATATAGAAAAAAATAAATATTACCAGAAATGCTAACTACATGGGTAATATAAAATATTATTTTTCTTATTAAAAACTCTTTAAAAGTACACGGATATTTTAAGAAAAGTAACAATGTTTGGAGCTTATAACATATGTAAAAGTAAAATGCATTATAACAATATGATAAAGTCAAGAAGAGAGAAAAATGAAATGTTGTAAGGTTCTTTTACTGTACATGAAGTGGTAAATATAAATTGTAAACTAGACTGTGGTAAGTTTAAGATGTATACTATAAACCTAAAGAAAATACTAAAATAATAGTTATAGCTAATAAGCCAATGAAGGACATAAAAGGGAACCATAAAAATATTCAAGCAATCCAAAAGAAGGCAGAGTAAAAGAAGAAAGGAAACAAAAAAAACAGTTTGGACAAATTAAAAAAAACCGATAGAGCAAGATGATAAAAATCAAGCCTAACTATATTAATAATCACCGTAAGTATAAATGGTCTAAACAATCCAATTAAAAGAAAGAGATTATCATATTGGATTTTTAAAAAAATCAAGAGCCAACTATAAGCTTTCTAAAAGAAATGCATTTGAAATATAAATACACTAATAGATTAAAGGGTCAATAAATGATATACCGTAATAACAATAGTTAAAACAATTATTGATATTAAGCAAAGTAGATCTCAGAGCAAAGAATATTACCAGGGATAAAGAAGATCATTCCATAATGGTAAATTAGTTAATTAATTAAAAGCACAGTATTTTAAATGTCTATGTACCTAACAACAGAATTTCAAAATTCATCAAGCAAAACTTAAAGAAAAATAGACATATACTAATTATATTTGAAGATTTCTATTTTTATTTTATATATATATGTATATGTATTTACATATATTTTAATATAGAATGCTTCACAAATTTGCGTGTCATCCTTGTGCAGGGGCCATGCTAATCTTCTCTGTATTGTTCCAATTATAGTATATGTGCTGCTGAAGCAAGCACTTAAAGATATCTTTTTTATTGATTTCAGAGAGGAAGAGAGAAGGAGAGATAGATAGAAACATCAATGATGAGAATCACTGATAGGCTGCCTCCTGCACGCCCCCTACTGGGGATCAAGCCCACAACCCAGGTATGTGCCCTTGACCGGAATCGAACCTGGGACCCTTCAGTCCACAAGCTGACGCTGTATCCACTGAGCCAAACCAGCTAGGGCATATTTGAAGATTTCAATATTCCTCTCTCAATATTTATTTATTTTTATTAAGTAGGTAGAAAATCAGCAAGGATATAGCAGACTTAAGCAATCCTATCAACCAATTTGACCTAATTAACATTTATAGAGCACTCCTTTCTTCTCAAGGGCACAGGGAAAATTTACAAAGATAGACCACACAGTGGGTCATAAAACAAAACTCAGTAAATTCAAAAGGATTCGATTCATATAAAATTTGTTCTCTTACCACAATGAAATTAAAGTAGAAGTGAATAATAGAAAAATTCTTAGAAAATCTCCAATGATTAAAAAATAAAACTCGCCTTCCTAAATAATCCATGGATCTAATTTGAAGAGAAATTATAAAGTGTACAGAATAAAATGAAATAAAAATATAACACTGTACTACTGAGGAGAAAAATTATAACACTAATTACCTGTATTAATCTTTCACCTTAAAAATATATATGCAGAGCTGTATACTGAAAACTTTTTTAAAAAATGAAGAAGATTAAAGATCTTGAGAGAGACATGTCCTCTTCATATATCAGAATACTCAATATTGTTTAGATGTCAATTCCCCCCATATTGACCTACAGATTCAACACAATCCCAATCAAAATCCCAGCAGGCTTTTCTGTTCTGAAACTCATGAGCTGATTCTAAAATGCATGTGGAAAAGCAAAGGACCTGGAATAGACAATTTTGAAAAAGAACAAAATTGGAAGATTTATACTACTTGATTTTAAGGCTTATAAAGCTATAGTAATCAAGACAGTGTATTTGGAATAAACACAAACATATGCATCAATAGAACAGAACAGACTTCACATATGTAGTCAACTGATTTCCAAAAGAGGCACCAAGTTAGTTTAATGGAAGGACAGTGTTTTCAAATGGTGCTGAAACCACTGAATATATTTACTAGTATATGCAAAAACAAAACCAAACCACTTCAATCCTTACCTCACACCATATACAAAAATTAACTCAAAATGAACCTACTGTAACAGCTAAAACTATGAAACTTATAGAAAAAAATAGATGATCTTTGTGATCTTGAATAAGGCAAAAAATTTTAGACTGTTATGAAAATGAAAAGGCAAGCCATATCCTGGGAGAAAATATTTCAGAACATACGTTTAATTAAAGATTTGTATCCAGAATGTATAAAGAATTCTCATGATGTAATAAGACAAACCAATAAAACTGCGGGCAAAAATTAAGAATACATGCTTCATTAAAGATATACAGATATCAAATAAGCCCAATAAAAAAATATTCAACATCATTAATTATCAGGAACATGCAAATTAATACCACCATCAGATACTATCAGATAACCACTAGCAAGGGTAAAGTTAAAAAGACTGACAATATCAAGTGCTGACTAGAAATCTCATACATTACTAGTAGAAATGAAAAATGGTCCAGTCACATTTGAAAATAGTATGGCAACTTCTTATAACATTTAACTCCTGAATGTTTATCCAAGAGAAATGAAAATACATGTTCACACATATGTTCATAGCAGCCTAGGAACCAAAAATTAGAAATAACTAGGGTGTCCATCAATTGACAAACAGATAAAAATACTGTAATGCATCCATGTAGTGGAATATTAATCAACAGTAAAAATGAACAAACAATTGACACAGGTAACATGAATGAATCTCAAATGCATTAAGCTAAGTCAGTGGTCAGCAAACTGCGGCTCGCGAGCCACATGCGGCTCTTTGACCCCTTGAGTGCGACTCTTCCACCAAATACCGACTTCTGCGCATGGGCCACAAAGTTTTAATCGCACTGTACATGCGCGCCCGCACGTGGTATTTTGTGGAAGAGCCACACTCAAGGGGCCAAAGACCTGCATGTGGCTCTCCAGCTGCAGTTTGTCGACCACTGAGCTAAGTAAACAAAGCCAAACACAAAAAAACTACTTCCCCTATGACTCTATTTATGATATACTAAAGTAGAGACAAAAGTCAGATTAATGGTTGCCCAGGGCTGGGAATTGGAGGAGACTTACTGCAAAGGGATATGAAGGAACTTTTTGAGGTCATGTGAATATCCTGTATCCTGATTAACAACTCTGTATATTTTGTCAGAACACATCAACATTTTAAAAGAGTGAATTTTACTGTATATAAATTATACCTCAATAAACCTGATGTTAAAAAATAGAGTAGGCCCTGGCCGGTGTGGCTGTTAGTTGGAGCATCGTCCTGTGCATGGAAAAGGGTTTGATTTCTGGTCAGGGCACATACTCAGGTTTCTGGCTCGATCCCCAGCTGGAAGGTATATGGGAGGCAATTGATCGATGTTTCTCTCTCACACTGATGTCTCTCTCTCTCCCTTCCTCTCTCTTAAATCAATTAAATAAATGTCCTCAGGTGAGGATTAAAAAAAAACAAAAACACCAACATATATATATGGTGGCTAATTTTCCTTTATTTACAATTCTAGGAGACAAGAGACTATGACTTGCATAAGAAACAACTAGTTTAAATCAACTATTGCCACAGTAGTGTAAATGTTTAGTATACAACAAAAATATCTTGGACTAACAAAAATGTTTAACAAATAAGGGTTTTCTGTCTCAATATTAAATGACTACCATTTGAAATACTTTAAATATTAAAATTTAATATTTTTTCAGGAAATGACAATCATAGCTGGTAGGTTACACGCAAATTTTATATCTGTGTATCTTCGAGAGAGAATCCACCGTTTTTATGTCAGATTTTTCTCAAAGAGGTCTATGACCTATAAACAAGTTAACAATCATACTGTTAAAGGAACTTTCTATGTTGATACAGGTTGGCATATCATCAGTTTAGGAACATGAGACCAGCAAAGCAACTCACCATTTCGATGTTGCTCATGCTGATCCTTCTCCTGATGTGGGTTCTGCGGCTGCCCTATGCTGACAGGGGGATGATGCCCAAGGCCATAAGGTAGAGGAGACCCCCGTCCATGCGTCTGTAAGAGGTTCATATTGTAGGCCATTGCTGCCTGATGTGTAATGATTCGAGGATCAACTGCAAACCTACCCTGGTATCCTGTCCATGGTACCTAGGTTATTACAAAAAACAAAATAACTTCATTATATACATTTTGGAAGGCAAACTGCTATAGGAAAAAGCAAACTCACACAGAGAGGTGTTAGTTTTATCAAAATGAATAACTACAGTCAATGCTAATGCTAACAATTCACAGAATTACTGCTACATCTCAACTAGCCTGAAATGGCTCCTTGAATCTTTAGTGTGTAAGGGAAAATTTATCACTTAACAGGTTAGAAAGAAACTGAGAACTTAAAATTGTAATAATTTTTTGAAGCATTAAATCATCTTATAATCTTGAATCATTTCCCCTCAATCTGAATGTATACATGTCACAGATTATCCTGAAAATTATCTTTTAAAGTCCTAAGTGAATTGTTACAGTGTTTAATAGACTGAATAAGAGAACAGGGGGAAAAATTAAGAAAAAATTTAGTCTAAGGAGTCTCAACTCAAAAAATAGGTATTCCAACTTAATATAAATAACCCAATCATTTAATGTTCATATATGATATAGGCAAAATTTTAAAAGGTCATTAATTTAATCAATGCTTTTGATTAGTTCAACTCTTCCTTTAAATACAGAAACAGAAAATTTCTTTAGGTGTGTGTATATATATATATATATAATCCCTGTATATTAACATAAAAGGGATAAATACAAATGACATCTGAGCTACCTCCCTATTATTTTATTATAACTGCTAAATGCAGACTCTGAGAAATCTTATATAATAAAAGCCTCTTTGACCTAGTAAAATGAAATATAAATCCTAAGGGACTTACTATTTAAAGCAGATGATGTATAATGTTGCCAGGCTGTCTGGGAAGAAATAACTCAGCTAAAATTGAAATCTGTGGGGAGTGGGCATGAATTACGTATTTCTTACTGACAGTTCTTCTCATTGGCTGCTGTGATTGTGAACTATCATGATCAATATGGCTAGAAATGTTTGCAGCTTGGGCGTGTGGGCAGGGGTGCCAAAGATCCTTGGCAATGATAACCTCTGCCTGAAATTACAGCACTTTCCTTAAATGAAAGAAAGGTTTTCTAGGCTAAAATTCCTGAATTTGGAAATATTAGTATATCAGCAAATTAACAAAATTATTAAAATATTCAGTATGTTAAAGGAAATAAAAATGGGGTTTTACACAAGATGGAAGCTCTCTAAAGATTACAGTCTTAGGAAGGATTTAATAATGTTTTTAAGTACCAATAAGATTTCATAAGGTGTGGAATTTCTCTGATAAATTTAGATTCAAGGGAGTTAGACTAATCTAACCTTCTTTGCCTCCTCCAAAGAACTGTATTTCTTAGAAAGAGTTAGTGAATTATCTATATATATAAAAGCCTAAGCGACCATAATGATCGAACGACCAGAATGACCAGTCGCTATGACATGCACTGACCACCAGGGGGCAGATGCTCAACGCAGCAGCTGCCCCATGGTAGTCAGTGCGCTCCCACAGCCACCCTCCCCTGGCTGGCCAACCTCCCGTGGTCTCTCCCCCCTGCCCCGGGCTGGGACGAGGAACTGGGAGTGGGTGGTGATGGATGCGGCCCCTTTCCCAGGGGGGCCGAGGGCCAGCTCCCTCCTCGGGGCCAGTGGCCAACCTCCCATGCCCCGTCCTTCCCCCAAATCGGCCTGCTGCCCACCTGCTGCGGTGGCAGCGCAGCGGCGAGGGAAGGAGGAGGGGGGAAGTGGGGAACCACACATTGGCGGTGTCAGCGGCAGGCGTCTGTTCCTTCCGCGCCCAGACCAGCGACCATCACCTCCTCTCCTGACCCCGCCGGGGCCTTGGGGCCCTGATCACCCCAGCCCTGATCGCCGGCCAGGCTTAGGGACCCCACCCATGCACAAATTTCGTGCACCAGGCCTCTAGTACAAGAATAAAATGCAAAAGATCCAAGAAAAACATCACTTTACAAAACAAGAGACCAATTTACTAGCTCTGTTAACTTTTGGCTCAATTTCCCAGTAAAAATATTTTAAAATACAAAGGCTTCTCAATCAAAATATCCAATTTACATATTTCTTCATAGCCACTGATAATCTAGTAAGCAAAAATTCGCATTTCTTTGGTCATTTCAAAATTAGAAGGTTAAAGATAATAACTGCTTTAAAAGAAACTTACAGACATTGAAAAGTTTTTATAAAAAGAAGTTGGTAGGACACTATATGGGACAGTCACTACTTTAGTGAAGCCTATTTTATTTTATTCAATAGAAAGTATCTCAAACATCCACTTACAGGTAAAGGCACCGACATAACTACATTCCCTCCATAGACAGCAGGTACATAAAGAATACTTGTCCCAGTGTGAGGATCTATTCTCTGCACAGGGCTTGGAGATTTTCCCAAATTTGGATGAGGTCCAAGAGGGGGTGGAGGAGTATATGCTCTAATAGGATTGCCAATAAGAACGGAAGGATTGGGTTGAACTGAAAAAAAAAAATAGAGAAAGGGTATATTCACTAGCTGTACATATTCACCTAGACAAAAATAATTCAAATCATCCAACAGCAAAATATATTTCCCAAGTTTGCCATGAGATATCTTATAATCAAAGAATTATTAGTGTGGAAGAGTAATGCATATTAAAAAAACATAACATAACCATTTTAAAATGTTCCCTAAAATTAGCTTGAGATATGCAAAGTATTTCTTTTATAAACTAGCATATTTTTAAATGTCTTCTGAGGCTGGAGATGTGTCCTTCAAGAGAGAAAACCATGCGCACACCTACACTCTCAGTAAACATTCTTCCAAGACTAGGAAAACATATACAAGTCTTCAGAATAAAGTTTTGACTTGCAATTGTAATAAAGCCACATACAAAATGAAGGATAAACAATTATTATTTTAAAAGCATAATTCTGCAACATTTTAAATAACTGATATAAACTTTATCTTGAATTTTGTATGACCCAACATTTGTAGGATATAAATATGTTCCAAAAACATATTTATATCAAATAGGTTACATTAGAAGGCTTAAATGTTTTTCCTGTTTCTGGATATGTACTTTGGTACCTACAAAATCACCCCTTGTGAGAAATGACATATGAGCCCTGGCCATGTGGCTCAGTTGGTTGGAGCGTCATCCTGTACACTAAAAGGTCAGGGCACATATCTGGGTTGTAGGTTTGATCACTGGTGGGGAGGTGTACAGGAGACAACTGATCAATATTTCTCTCTCACACTGATGTTTCTCTCTCTTTCTAAAAATATTTCTCTCTCAATAAAAATATTTCCTTGGGTGAGGATTAAAAAAGAAGAAAGAAAGAAATGACATATGAATAGAAAAGTTAAATTGAGTTACTGAGTGTCCGTGTCCGTGTGTGTGTGTGTGTGTGTGTGTCCCTCTTCCCACCTTTCTCTTTCGAATGATGAAATCTGTAGTAAATACCATATCATAAAAGTGAGTTTTCATGGGGCAGTTTCCACTTACCAATTCCATCATTCTGGAAATGATCATTCTGGGTATGTTGGAGGCTTTTCCCCTTTACAGAAAAAAAAAACACAAAACACATTTAATATTAGAGAACAATACCAGTTCCTATGCAAATCACATGTATACAGCAATAATTAAAATGTAAAGACTACAAGCTCGTAATTAATAACTATTAAACTGTTCTGAACTTTTTTTTTAAATATTAAAGTCATGGCGTTACATGTTCTCAGCTCCAAGTTAAGGATATCTAAAATTCTTTTTTCATAGTAATCTATATATATAAAACCCTAATATGCAAATAGACCAAACGGCAGAACAACCGGTCACTATGACATGCGCTGACCACCAGGGGGCGCGCACGGGCTATGGCGGGCGTCGGCCGTGGTGGGATGGTGGAGCAGGTGAGCAGGGGCGCCAGACCAAGGCGGGGGGCCGGTCTCTGTCATCAGGGCAAGCCTCTGGTGGTTACTAAAAATTCTTTGCTCCCATGCACCGTGGTCCCGCCTGGCACTCGCACCTGCTACCGGCACCAGCCCCACTCACACCTGCAGCCGATGCCGGAGCCACTGCTCATACTCGCTGCCAGAGCCTAGTGCCGGTCCCGATTGCTCAGCACCACCAGCAGGTGCGAGTGGCGGCTGCCAGCCCTGATCACCCCTGAGGGCTTCTCCACCTCCCCCTGTTCCTGAGGGGTGATCGGGACAGCAGCTACCACTCGCACCCTCTGACAGCGCCAGCCCTGCTCACACCTGCTGCTGGCGCCAGCCCCAATCACTCCACACTGTCAGCGGGTGCAAGCGAGGCCAACACTGTCAGCATGTGGGAGCGGTGGCGGTGAGAGCAGGGCTGCCGGCAGAGAGGGGGCCGGGGGGCAGCGGCAGGAGGGGCCAGGCGGGGGCGCAGAGGATGGGCCAAGACCCGCCCCTATGCCCATCGCAGCCTCGTGGCCCACAGTTCCTTTCAAGGTACATGAATTTGTGCACTGGGCCCCTAGTTTTTTATAAAAAGAAACATGCAACCAATACAACTTAAACCTAAATTCTATTCCTTTGCAGTTTCTCTGTAAATTTTGTATGAAATCAATAACAAAATGTAAAAGTTGTATTTCAAGGAGAAAATATTAGTCTTCAATTTTTGAGGATGAGAACCTTTAAAACATCTCCCTAGCTGGTTTGGCTCAGTGGATAGAGCATCAGCCTGCGGACTGAAGGCTCCCAGGTTCAATTCCAGTCAAGGGCACATGCCTGGGTTGTGGGATCAATCCCCAGTAGGGGGCGTGCAGGAGGCAGCCTATCAATGACTCTCTCTCATCACTGATGTTTCTCTCTCTCTCTCTCTTTCTCTCTCTCTCTCCCTTCCTCTCTGAAATCAATAAAAATATATTTTTAAAAAAACACAGTAACATGAATGTATCTATAGTTTGGGATTGACAATAATTTGAGTATGATCCATGGCATCTTCAAGTGTAAAATTTACTGAAAAAAAACAGAAAGACACACTGATATAATGTACTTAAGAGAATATACAAATTTTCCAGAAAGCAATTTGGCAATACCTATTGAAAGCATCCAAAATGTACATACACTTTAACCCAGTAATTGCACTTCCAGAGATGTCTCCAAATGAAATAATAATGGATTTGGCACAGATGTTCATCACAGCATTGTTTATACATGGGATGATATGTTAACAACCTAAATGTCCATCAATGAAGGATTTACTAAGTAAGCAATGGCAGATTCATATAATGGTATACTAGTCTATTGTTAAAAATGATGACTTTGGGGCAGAAACAGTATTTGAAGAGACAATGGTTCTGAATTTGTGGACTTGGCTAAAAAAATTCTTTCTCTTTCCATTGGCTAAATGTAATACATAAAGCCTTTAAAAAACACAAGTAGCACATTATACAATTTACCCTTAGACACATACAAATTGCCATTTGTACATTATATCTGAAAACTAAAGGGGGAGATAATAATATCTATAGCAAGAAGAAAAATCCATTCTTGACTAGAGCAAAAGTACAGTGATGCTTCATTTATCTCTGTCAGCAATATTAAATATTCAGATCAGTACTAAACATCAAAGGTCAGTCGGTTAGTTATGAATGTGAAAGGACAGCTAAGTTCTAACTTTAAAAAGTAAAAAAAAAAAGTCAAAATAGAATCATATTTGATTCATTAGCCAGAAGAGAGTCTTCTCAGTGATTGCCACTAGCTATAAAAAACAAACTTCTGAGGAACAGAGAAGTGATGAGAAAGGAGGAGAGTGAAAGGAGAAGATGGCAGGCAGCAGAGCTGGCCGAGAAGGTGGGAAGATCAGAAGCAGAGCAATTAGAAGTGACAACAAGAGCAGTCAGGGGCACACACACTGACAGAGGAAACAAGAGCCGAGAGCCGAGGACACAGAAGATAATATAGTTCTAAGAGGGTAATAAGCCATTTAGATTTCTTAGTCTCTAAGGACCCATCAATCAGGGGCAACTGTGTAGTATGTGAAGAAAACATAGTGATTTAGGCAGGGTGGGAGGCAGAATGGCCCCCCAAAGATGTCCACACCCTAGTCCCTAGGACCCTTGAATATGTCATGTTATGTGGCAAAAGAGACTTTGCAGATATAATTAAAGTTATGGACTTAATATAAGATTATCCTGGAGTATCTGGATGGACATAATCTATTCACATGAACCCTAAAAGTAGAGCAATTTCTCCAGCTGAAGTCAGAAGATGCAGCAGAAGGAAAGGAAAGATGAGGTGGAAGGGGAAGTCAGAGAGGTTCTAAGGGAGAGAAGGCTCTGAGATACGGGGGCCACATGTGAGAACTGGAGAATAGATGATATTCAGAAATGGAGCCTTTGAAAAGACCAAAGCATTATTTTATAGGTTTTAGTTTGTGAGTTGTTTTTCACTATCTATCCTCTGAATAGTTTTTATAGTGTATGAATCTGTTCGATTTTATCAAAGCTTCAAACATTGCTCCCAGCAAGAGCCCTAGGAGGAAGCAGAATGAAGACAGGGATATTGGTTTTCTCCCTGCTAATTCTGCAGGTGCCCATGAAACAGACATTGTTATAAATGATTCCTGGAGGGAGTGAGGCAATGAGGATTGGCTAGATTACTCACTCCTGGATCCCCTAACATTTTGTACCTTTGCTAAACTTTATCACAGAACTGATATCTTAGTGAGGAGAATAAAGTTATTTGCTAAGCAGCAAAAGGTATGTTTTGTTGACAAACACAGCCCTGAGGTAGCAGTTCCTGGAACATTTTTAACCATGATCCAGCCTTCTGATTATTTTATCTATATGAAATCTTACTTGGATTTTAAAACTTAGTCTAACATTGACAATACTAATTTTTAAGATTTCCTTATGCCCAGAACTGTGTTGAAAGTTAAACATTAAGGAAATCTAGGGGGAAATCGTATGGCTTAGTATCATGTTTTCAGAAATAGCACCTTTTTCTAACAATGAGGTAAGTTTTCCTTTATCAAAAGACTCCAGCACATAAAATAAATTATCTAGGATTTGTTTCAAAATTTTCTAGTGGGTGTATGTGGTGGTGGTGGAGTGGAGGAAGTAGAACATAGATGAAACAAGATTAAGTTAATAATTAATGAAGTTGGATGATAAGACATTTGTTATACTATTCTCTCTATTTAAGTAAATGTTTGAAATTTTCTATAATAGAAAATTAAATAAAAAGGGACACCAGTGCAAATTCAAACCTCAAAACAATTTCATGGAAATAAAAAAGAATATGGGGAGAGGAAGGAGGTAAGGCGATAGAAATAACCTTTGGTTCACAATACCTCAGTTATTTATACTATTGATTATTGCATATGACATAAATAATAATTTACAATAACCAGGTAGATAGATGATTTGGTGAACCACTGTGCTATTGATATAAAAATAACAGATACTATCTACTGATTCAGTGAAGATTCTCTAAAAAGTTTTTAAAACTGGGGAGGTGGCTGCTTTGGACTTTAATTACACAATTTTCTCATTGAAAGAAAAAAGCCACACTACTGGCTGCATCATACCCATTATTCACTTATCAGATACTTACTGAGCACCCACTATGTGCAGAAAGTGGGGCTAGACTTCAGGGAGTTTATGGTTTTGGAAGAGCAAGTGGATTCAACATATATTTTCTTCACCTTTCAAATAAAACCAGCCCAGCGGTTTGGCTCAGTGATTAAGCATTGACCTATGAACCAAGAGGTTACTGGTTCGATTTCTGGTCAGGGCACATGCCCGGTTTGCTGGGTTTCAGGCTCAACCCCGAGTAGGGAGCGTTCAGGAGGCAGCCGATCAATAGATGTGTTTCTCATCAATGTTTCTATCTCTCTACCAGTCTCCCTTCATCTCTCTAAAATCAATAAAAACATATTTTTAAAAAGCAAATTGCAGGATCTTGCTTAGGATCAGCAGACATTTGCTATGATGGCTTGAATCTAGCTGAATCTAAAGCACATTAATTGATGCTCACTTTGCTCAATTAAAGGAAGAGTTTGTTGTACTTAAGAATGTGCAAAGGGTAAAATGACTTTGCAACATTTTAAATAAAAATAAAATGTAAACATTTCTACCTGGGGTCCTTACTCCTCACATACCCAAAGCTTAAAGCCTTTTGCATAAACTCTTTCCTGAGCTTCACTCACTCATCTAAAAAATACTTCAAAGCACCTAAGATGAGCCACATGTTGTACTAGGCACAGAGGCTAGAGAGCAGTAACTAATACAGGCAAAAATCTCTGCCCTAATGGAGCACATATTCTAGTTTTTGACATGTCTCCCCACTACCTCCACCCACTCAGTAGACCCCTAAACAAGATCTGGCCATTACCCTCCAACATCTGCCACTGGAGGCTAATTTGCTTATCTCTACTTCTCTAGCACCTACCATAACGGCTGGCATGTAGAAGAAACTTAACTGTTTGATTAAAAAAATACATTATTTATTAATAGTTTAAGCTTTAGAAATCTAGAAGGTTCATTTAAGTAAAATTCTTAATCCCCTAATAACCCCAAGTCACTAACGCATTATTGTACACTAGAGGCCTGGTGCACAAATTCATGCACCAGTGGGTCCCTCGGCCTGGCCTGCGGGATTGGGCAGAAACTGGCTCTCTGACATTCCCAAGGGGTCCCCAGATTGTGAGAGGGCGCAGGCCAGGCCGAGGGACCCCACCAGTGCACGATCGGGGCCAGGGAGGGACGTGGGAAGTTGGCCAGCCAGGGAGTCCACAGGAGGGCTCCAGGGCATGTCTGGCCCATCTCATTCAGTCCTGATTGGCTGGACCCCAGCAGCAAGCTAACCTACCGGTCGGAGCGTCTACCCCCTGGTTGGCAGTGCACGTCATAGTGACTGGTCGACTGGTTGACTGTCTGCCCCATGGTGGTCAGTGCACATCATAGTAAGCGGTTGAGCGGCCTTAGCATATCATTAGCATATTACGCTTTGATTGGTTGAACAGCCGACCGGTGGACTAGATACTTAGCATGTTAGGTTTTTATTATATAGGATTAGATTCATTTTTATTAAACTAAGAATATACAACAGTATATTAACATAGAAAGTAGTTCTATTTTCGGCTTAATACCTATTTAGCTAAAAAACTTTCCAGATAATAAACCATTAATTATTGCTTACACATTAGGTTTTACATTTTTTAAATGAAGCCCAAAACTGACATACTCTATTAAATTTAAAACCATGCTGATAGCTATAAATACACCAAAACACTGGAACAAATACTAAACATGTCATTCTCACAACTTTCTGTTCTAGATGGTAAGTGAATTTTTTTTTCAGGCAGTATAGTAAATAAACCAGCTGTCTCTGCCCAAAATAACTATGGTTCAAAAGTAGAAATGGCTTTGACTTTCCCACCTCCACTTCCTCTGACTGGATTACTTCTTATACAACAAATATAGGTCAAAATCAACTAAAGTAACCTTCAAGAAGTTGGCCAAATTTTCTCACTGTGGCAAATACCACTTGAAATGCACTAGTATTGAAATGAACATGTCTAGTATTGTAGAACATACAAAGTGTGCTCTCAATTAATTTTGGCTGATCAATTGCAAGTAACATGGCCAATGCTCAACTATCCACATGGACCTAGAATGATGGTTTTTGTTATCCACATAATAAATAAGGATTTCAAAACAGATAACTCATTTTATAGAAGATTTGTACTTCTAGGCATACTTAATCAAGAAAGGATTAGACCTATTTTCTTCACACAGATATTGTTATAATGTTATTCCTTATAAAAATGTTTTTAATAAGTGTGCTAGTCTAGTCTTTTAAATTTGCTTTGTATTATTCACATCTTGCTAAAATAAGTCTATCAGTAGAGAGGACTAGGATATTATATTATTCAAAGGACACAAGAAGAAATCAGGTAATTGAAAACTTTTTGAGGATGACCATGACATTAACCATGGCTAAACACCACACTGTATTTCCACACTAGACAACTTCCTTTCAGAAACTACTTGCTGAATACCTAAAGTAACTAGCAGCTCAATAAACCTTTGACACCTCTGCACTTTTTTCTCACAGTAGCCTCTTCAATTTCATTAACAGGCTTTACCTTGGGGGGTGATTGCTGCAGCTTGTTGGCACTTCCTGAATGCTGCAGTCTTAGGGCCCGGGGGATAAATTCGGGTGCCAGTGGATTCAACACATATGTCTTCTTTAGTTCTAAAGCCTCAAGTTGAGCTTTGATCTGTTCAAAAGTGATTCCGTGTAGGCTATTATTTTCATGACACAGGGCAATAAACCGCTCCCAAAATTTCCTACAGAAAAGATTGAGAAGATCAGTTTACTATTTCAGTGGGTGACAGCACAGAAATAAACATAAGCTACTGAAGATCATTTCAAATTTCCTTCCCCCACCCTAACTCCTCAGGTTCGATATTCATCTATGATTCAGGTATAATCTTCCCACTAAATCATAAAACTTCAGAGGTTGATTCTGAAATGAGAGCCATGTCTAGTATGCTCTCAATTAATTTTGGCTGATCAATCGCAAGTAACATGGCCAATGCTCAACTATCCCCATGGACCTAGAATGATGGTTTTTGTTATCCACATAATAAATAAGGATTTCAAAACAGATAACTCATTTTATAGAAGATTTGTACTTCTAGGCATACTTATATATACATATTTGTACACAGATACATTATATACACATACACATATCATATATATCACACACATACACATGCACACGCAAATTAAACTATTTTAAATTATAGAGCCAACGTAGCCTGGTGCTGGATAACAAAGAAAAGCCAACTCAGGACATAAATCTGATACACAAAGTAGATAAACCCCTCATGAGGATTCTTAAGAAATAACTAGCTACTCCTGTATTTTTCTCTTACTTAACAAATGCTTGTCACAAGCACAAGTTATCACATTGAATAAGTTGAGTTAAATTAATTATGAAAAATACAGGAAGTTGGAACACTAATTTTAATGCTGATTATTCATTTCCTAATCACATTAATAAATATTAAAAGAGAAAAATACATTCAAAACTTGTTGCAGTTGTATATTGTTGCTCCTAGAGGTGTGAAAATTGATCTCTAATGTAAATAAAATATTAAAAACAGATTATAAAAGACAACATATAAAATGTTTAAAAATTTTAAATGACTATTGTAAATACACATGCCTATCTTTAATATGAGGTTCAAATAATGTTTTATTATGCTATAAAAGATATGTGAAATGGATTCCCAGGTTGGTATCCTTGTGTCCATGTGGATAGCAGGTAATCAAGATGGCTTCAAGAAGCATAAGTGAAAAGGTTTATATTATAAAAGTTAGCATATGAATGAAAATTAGGTTATTAACATTCATAAAACTTTGCAGTTTGATTTCAAAGTATGTTTCTCTCACCTATGTCTTCTACCATCTTTTCTAATTTCTTAAAGATGAGTTTAAAAGATGGGTCCTGAAAAAATTTCAGGCCCAAATGCCAACAATAGGAAAAGTAAAAAATGCTACAAAATATTATTATGTATTCTTGACAATAAGTCATAAAGGCTAACAATTTAGTCATTCAGTTACAGGATGTGTGTGTTTTTAACACACACACACTAAAATCTGCTCTTTATTTTTTATTCTTAAGCACTCTTCTGAAGGAATCAAGAATTTTTTTCCTCATAGTCTAATAGCTAAGGAAGGAATACCTTTAATTAGCACTCAGGATCTAAAAACCCATAAACTTTCCCACCCTTTTGATTTAAAAAGCCACAATATTCAACTGTATGAATATTTATCAACACAATTCTACTACATGCTGTATTCAGAAGGAAGTTTTTTGGTCTAATTGATAAAATATCAGTTTTATAAGAGTGTCATTTCATATTTGTATGAAACCTCAAGACACTAAAACAACAAGGAGAGAATGGATTGGCTTTTATTCTAGCTCAGTTGTTAATATCAATTTCTTACAATATATTTTCAGCTTAGTTGGCCAAAATACTAGAATTTTGCTCTATTTTCAAGCTACCTTTTTAAACTCCATACTTTCTTCCTATACTGCCCTCACTGACCTCAAATGCAAGGAACAGGAGTTGAAGTCCCCTTCAAACAACCTCAGACGCAACAAGAAGCTAGTAGCTCCCTGACAGTCTTTGTCTGCAAAAACTCAGGAATCTCAAAGCAGCAGCCTTTACACTGAAAGTCTCCAATTCAGAAGTAATACTAAACACTGTAAGTTAATCAAGTTAAACTAGTTCTGAAAGTAACCTGAAATTTCCATTTGAAATCTCACTTCTATTTTAATTGCCCCATTGATATAGCAAAATTGGTCAAGAGCCTGGATTCCAGAACTAGACTGCTTGGATTCAGGGTGGCTGTCATTCATTCAGTAGCTGTGTGACTTCAGGCAAATTACTTAACTTCTCTTTGTACCTCAGTTTCTTCATGTGTAAAATAGGGCACCAACAGTATTATTATTAAACTTTTTATTATTGAAATATTTTATTATCAACAGTATTATATTTTATTATTGAGAAGACTTCTCACTTTTAAACTTCTCAGAAAAAGATTTTTATTCCTTTATAAATTGTTTTAAAGCTAAAATTTTTCATTTTTTCTCTTTGTAAAGGCTCAAGACTATTTGCACTGACCTTGAATTCCTTAATACTTTATTGAAGCACTATGCATGGCATCATAAGACATTTCTGAACACTTAACTGAAAGATCAATTGAGAATTTCATCTACACTCAAAATGAGAATAAGAATTCACCACTAAGGCTTCACCAAGTCTTAGACCCTCCCTAAAATATGAACCTATTTTTTATGTTAACAATTTTTTCACGTGTGTCTCTACACTTTAAGTATTTCAAAAGACATAACAATAGTTTTAATCACTACATGGACGCAAAATTTGGTTTTATTTTTTATGCTTCTAGGATCACTGATAAAACATTGAAAAATCACTTGATGTCCTTAGGTGACAGAGAGTGTGTGTTTGTGTGTGTGTGTGTATGCGGACACACATACACACACCTCTACACATATGTGAAATACATTTATATCTCACAGAGTAAATGGAACTTGCAAATAAAGAAACTCAGCTAAATGGAAGACCTTCCCCAAACACATTGGTTTGGAGACATGTATGACTCCCCTCCTTGCCTCTCTCCATTTACAGATTTATCCTGGGAAAGGCAGGGTAAACCAGTGAGAAGAGCTTGGGTTTTCAAGTCAATCTTACATCTGTGTGAGTGAACCACTTAACAGCTATGTGACCCTGGCAGTAATTTCAACTCTCTGAATCAGGCAGCCCATCTAAAATGAAAATAAAACACCCACATTGCAGGGCTGTTGAAATGACTGAACATGGCAAAGTGTGCAAAACACTTAACCTAGCACCTGGCACAGAGAAAGCTATCAATAAACAGCAGCTATCCTATATAATAAAAGAGTAATATGCAAACTGACCCTAACGAAACTACCAGGAACGACGGGTCGCTATGATGCATACTGACCACCAGGGGGCAGATGATCAATGCAGGAGCTGCCCCCTGGTGGTCAGTGCATTTCCGCAGGGGGAGCTTCACTCAGCCACAAGCAGGGCTGATGGCTGCGAGCACAACAGTGGTGGCAGGAGCCTCTCCCACCTCTTTGGCAGCGCTAAGGATGTCGGGCCTAAGCCATCAGTCGGACATCTCCTGAGGGCCTAAGTTGGCAGGTGGACATCCCCCGAGGGGTCCCAGTCTGCGAGAGGGCACAGGCTGGGCTGAGGAACCCCCCCACCCCCAAGCGCACGAATTTTCATGCACTGGGCCTCTAGTAAATAAATAAAAGTACAACAAAAAAGATTATATAGTCAGTTGCCTTCTAAAGTGATAGTATATATACAGTAATTATTCCTTGAAAACTTGATCACTATTTGGAAATAACATTAGTGTTTTTTTAAATATCAAATGGGTGAGAGGGTGAATGATTAACTCAAATTACAAAAAATGTATGCCTCCATTTTTATAGTACCTAAGAATCATATTATGATCTCCAGGTTTACTTGTATTGTGAAATTAAATTTCTAACAAATTTAGAAAGATTAAAGCATAAATATCCATAGTCCTCAACCATCAGCTCTTGGATGCAGTGGTTCTCAACCTTCTGGCCCTTTAAATACAGTTCCTCATGTTGTGACCCAACCATAAAATTATTTTCGTTGCTACTTCATAACTGTAATGTTGCTACTGTTATGAATCGTAATGTAAATATCTGATATGCAGGATGGTCTTAGGCGACCCCTGTGAAAGGGTCGTTCGACCGCCAAAGGGGTTGCGACCCACAGGTTCAGAACCGCTGGATTAGAGCCATAATTAAACAGTCCAAATAGCATAGATAATCAACATTCCCATTTAGCTATTGGTCACATGACCTTTTTCTCCCTACACAATATATTTACTTCTCTGAAAATATTTTGCTTAGCTTACAAATTAATTTGTAGTCGTCTCTCGCATACCCCAGCTTAGCAGTAAGAAATAAGCAACCAGTAGAACTGGCTTCAAGTTAATAATTAGCCCTGGATAAATCTGACAGCATGGCCTCAGAAAGAATCATTCACCCATTTGCTCTGAGAAAGTAACGGTTTATATCAGAGATGGGGTGAAAATGCTGATCTCATACAATTCACAGTCCTCTACTCTATAGGAAGGGGTAAAGATTTTTAAAAAGTGTTCATGTTGGTAAATATTTGGGGTTATTTATAAGGAGAATCCAAAACACATGCGGCTCAACACTATTATTTTACCTATTCATTCACCCAACAGTTTTTAGTTAGTTTTAATACATGCCATCCCATTTTACACATGTGTTTTAATCTATTAAATTCGAATCAAACTATATGTATTCTCACATTTATCAAATAGTAAACAGAAGAAAAATGATAAAATATCACAGCAATATTCTACCTACATACACTTTCAATAAACAATAAAGTAACTAAAGTAAAATTCTCGGGAGGAAGGCCAAATTAATATGCTTAATTTTATTAATTTGTAACTTGAAATTAATATATTTCCTTCCCCAATTCTTTGCCATTGCCAGCTAAAAATAAATGGAAATCTATATTTTAAATATGAAATTAAACGTATTTTATAGCAGAATTGTTTAGCTATACATTCATAAACCATTCAAGTTGTGTGTTTTTTGTTGTTGTTAATCCTCACGAGTATATTTTTCCACTGATTTTTAGGGAAAGTGGAAGAGAGAGGGAAAGACAGAGAGAAACATCGATGTGAGAGAAACACATAGATTGGTTGCCTCCTGCA
This sequence comes from Myotis brandtii, assembly GCF_000412655.1. NCBI lineage: Eukaryota > Metazoa > Chordata > Mammalia > Chiroptera > Vespertilionidae > Myotis > Myotis brandtii. Next base: position 5,949,022 of record NW_005354174.1, on the reverse strand, counting down.
CGAGCCCTGACTAGAGGAAGAGCCTGCAACCAAGGTACGTGCCCTTGACTGGAATCAAACCCAGGATCCTTTGGTCTGCAGGCTGATGCTCTATCCACTGAGTCAAACTGGCTAGGGCCATTCAAGTTTTAAAAGGTTATTTTTCATAATGTAACCATAAATTAAAGCTCCTCTTGATCCCTTTGTTAATGGTTTTCCCTATAAAGAATATTAACTTCTTTTGGAGTCCTAAACTCTAATACTTGCAGCTTATTCTTAATGGTCTCAAATGGTTACCCTTTCCATAGAATGCTTTTTTGCTGCTGAAATAGAAAAAAATACAATAAAATATTGCCATATCTATATTGCAACAGAAAGCCTAATTTAAAGAGGGCTACTTCCTACTTTAATTCTAACATATCAAAAAGGCATATTTAGAACTGTCTATATCACTTTCTACTATTCTGAACTCATTTTGACAGGTACTACAATACTTAAAAAATTTTAAGTAGACCTGGTCAGTTTGGCTCAGTGGATAGAGTCGGCCTGCAGACTGAAGGGTCCCAGGTTCGATTCCAGTCAGGGGCATGTACCTTGGTTGCAGGCACATCCCCACTAGGGGGTGTGCAGGAGGCAGCTGATCGATGTTTCTCTCTCATCGATGTTTCTCTCTATCCCTCTCCCTTCCTCTCTGTAAAAAAATCAATAAAATATATATATTTTTTAAAAATTTTAAGTAATCCTTAGCATTTTTTTTCATAAAATAATATTATAAATTTCTATTCTAATGATTTTTTGTTAATGTTAACATAGTTTTTAAATACTGCAAAGGCCAAGTCTTATATTGCTGGCTTCATGCAGTTAAAATCCCTGTTAACTGGTATAAATCAAAAGTATATAGAGAAATTTTTTATGTTAACATTTTAACAGCACTTTAGTAGAAATAGTTACTATGACTACAATCTAAGGAATACCAACAATGATATCCAAAGACAAGTAACAAACAACTTTTAACCACCCTGATTTTCAGAACCATTGGATTAACCAGACAGGAAAAATTATTTACATTAGGAAGCCTCGAGAGAAAAATGAGTGGAGAAGGAAATTCATCAAAAACGAGCTGAAACAATAATGAAGGGAAAAAACACAGTATCGATATAAAATGTCATTTCCATCAAAGAGACACGCGCACAAAACACCCACTCAGGATCCTGTATTAGCTGTTCCCTCTTCCTGGAGCACTTTTACCCCAGGTCTGCACAGCGCACTCCCTCACCACCAGTGTTAGCTTCTCAGCGAGGCCTCCTCTGACCACACGATGACAATCACAAGCCAGCCCACCCCACCAGACCCGTCATTCCTAATTCCCCTTAATGTGCTATTTCTCTTCCATTGAACTTCCCACGTAAAATACAACACTATCTTATTTTGTTTATTGTCAGTCTTCTTTTCCTCCCCAATAATATGTAAGCCCCTCAAACGCAGAGATTTTTGTCTATTTCATTCACTGACCTGTCTTCAGTGGCTAGAAGAGTGTTTAGAACATAGTAAGCACTTGAGAAACATCTGTTGACTGATGACTGAATGAATGAATACACAATTAAGTATAAAATAGACTCAAAGCAATATATTTTTGTGTTCCTTCTGTTTATCAGGTAAAGTTAAACTTGATTTTCATTAGCCAAGAGGTCATATAAATAAATGTACACATAGGTATACAAATTACTCTACATTTTCCCCTTTAATTTCTCAAATCAGGAACACATAATTACCTGCATCTTCCAATGGAGCACAGAGCAATGGGATCACCTACCACAGCAACCAGGGACTGTGCTCTTGTGATGGCAGTGTTGAGAAGTTTGTAGTTAGATAAAAAACCATAATCTAAGTCCTCTGTGGAATCTTCCAGCAGTTGTTCTTTCTTTTTAATTGGTGTCTGTTTATGTTTACAAGTATGCCTTGTCCGTACTGTGCTAAGAAACAAAACTCTGAATTGCTTTCCTATTAAAAACAAATAAAAAAGACTTAAGATTGTTATTTTGAAGCACTGATAAAATAAAAGCATTTCTTTCTGCCTTTTTTAATATTATTGCTAAATGACAGGTATTGGCAAGGATGTGGAGTAACTGAACTCATGCACGGCAGGCGAGAATGTAAAATGGTATATAAAACACTATGGAAAATAGTATGGTGGTTCCTCAAAAAATTAAACATAGAATTAACATGATCCTGCAATTCCACTTCTGGGAATCAATCCAAAAGAATTAAAAGCAGGGACTCACACAGATATTTGTACACCCATGTTCACAGCAGCACTATTCAAAATAGCCAAAAGGTGAAAGCAACCCAAGTATCCATCAACAGATGAACACATAAATGTGTATATACATATATACATATATAAAATATTATTCAGCCTTAAAAAGGAAAGAAATTCTGACACAGGCTACAACCTGATGAACCTTGAAGACATTATGCTAAATGAAATAAGCCAGTCACAAAAGGACAAATAGTGTATTACTGCACTCAAATGAAGTACCTAGAGTAGTCAAATTTATAGACAGAAAGTACAATGGTGGTTGCCAGGGGCTGGGAGGAAAAGGGAAGTGGAATGAACACATAAAAATGGTTAAATGGTAAATTTTTTTAAATTTTAGTATTGCTGGAACCAGCCTTAGTGATTCCGAAGTCCCACTCAATACAAGGAACCTTCATTAAAGCAGGGTCATCTAACCTCTTGCTGATTCCATAAGGAACCCTTATTGAATATAGTTCGTACAATAAATTTCTAATGCTCTTTCTTATAGTAACACGTATATTCCCTCTTTCTGTGACAGACCTCCAAATATTTGAACACAGTTTTCACATTAGTCTTTTCTTCTGTAGGCCAAACAATCCTACTTCTTTCGACCATTCCTGACTCCCATGTGGCAGTTTCTATAGCCAGATCTCCGTTGGGTGCTTCCTAGTTTACTAGTTCTATTCCTTCTAAAATGCACCCAAATTCTGTGTGATCTGGACAACACGTGGTACAAGGGAGTTATTTTTCCCCATGATTTAGAAATTATATTATTCTTACTATTGTATATTACCATGAAACCTGAGATTGTACTAGGCTATTTCAGCATTCACATCATAGTGTTGTTTCATTATTTAAAAGCACAAATTTTATAGCAACTAGTTGCTGGTAACCATTCACTGAGGAAAGTCTGTAGATGGAAAACAAGCTGTGCCTTTAAAAATGCATTTAAGCAGGACTTGCTTGCCAGGTACAAGTTTGTAAAAATCTTTATGAACAAATTAGTCCTCAGAATGTAACAACAGTAGGCGTATGCTATAGATAACGTGTGTAATTTATACAATTACAGTCATAGAAAAAGTTAATTTGTTCATACTTCTTTTATTTGGATATAAAAATCTAACAAACATATAAATGAGCTCAACCTTTAATTGCCAAATTTGGCATTAAAGAACTTGATATGAAATGAAGACATAATTACTTCTCCAGGAAAGAGATCTTGAGAATTAAAAATCCAATGTGCACACACTTTAAGATTTAATCATCTGAATAACTTAGTTTGTTTCAATTAACACTCACCTTGAACATTTAGCACCCTTTCTACATTAACATCAGATAATCTCTTTTTTCGAAGTTCAGCACGTATCCTAAACACTTGATCAGCATATGGAGTCACCACACCGATACTGCCATCATCTAACTTCCCCCATGCTACTGGCCATTTCCTTCTTAACTCTTCCACACGTTCCACCACTTCAAATACCTTTAAACAAACATACATACACATATTAAAGTTACGCAAGTGTTTAGAGAAAAGAATATGGTAACTGAAATAGATGTATAAAGGATTCCATTTTATCATTTTAAAATTACCTCTAAATAAGAATAATGCTTTGCTTGTATAAACACATTGAGAATTAAAACATTTTATTCACATTTCAAACAGTAAATTCTATAATGCACCCAGTGAAAACATGAAAATGAGACAATGTAATGGCAACTGGCCCCTCCCTTTACCCAGTTTCCTCCATTCTTAAATAAGGACAGGTTCAAGTTCCTGTGTAGGAAGAAGGACAAGGATATGGCCATAAAACTGACAACCCCATTTAGGGAAACAGAGAAGCAAGTCCTGACAGTCTCAGTAGTTCTCAGTCCACTCTCTCCAGACCAGGCAAAAGAACCTAACCACCAACTAGAGATGCCTAGAGTGAGTGCCACCATTCAGTCTCAGCAGTGCAAGGTCTAGCACTGCCCTTCCTCCACTGATATAACTAAGCAGAGCAGCCAGCAGCTGGTACCTAACCACTGCTGGGACTAGGACAGGGGTGGGCAAACTTTTTGACTCGAGGGCCACAATGGGTTCTTAAACTGGACCGGAGGGCCGGAACAAAAGCATGGATGGAGTGTTTGTGTGAACTAATATAAATTCAAAGTAAACATCATTACATAAAAGGGTACGGTCTTTTTTTTTTTTAGTTTTATTCATTTCAAACGGGCCGGATCCGGCCCGTGGGCCGTAGTTTGCCCACGGCTGGACTAGGACAAATTTGGATCAGAGACAGACCTTCAGAATTCACTGTTATCTAGCAGTACAACTTTGCCCAAGCCATTTCATGAACCTTGCAATAAAGTAATGGCATATTTTACCCAAATGAATATTTTAGATGCCATTTATTGGGCTCTTAAAGTAGGTCAATCTATTTTAATTCAATGAATTGATCAAACCGTTTCAATGCTTAGCACAGTGGGAAATACAATAATTAAGAAAACATGTTCCTTGCCTAAGAGATATTACTGTGTATTTAGAAAACAAATTCCCAATTAAAAAATATATATATAACACAAGCTCAATAGAGGATCAGACAAGAGTCTAGAGAGGAAGGAGAAATATTTTTAATGTCTTTTAAATATATTATTTATTTATTTACTACTAGAGGCCCAATGCATGAAAATTCATGCACTGGAAGGCGAGGGGGGTCCCTCAGCCCCGCCTGCCCCCTCTCACAGTCTAGGAGCCCTCAGGGATGGGAGGCGACCCGGCGATCAGGGGAAGGTGACTCCCCCATCACACCTCTGCTGCTGCCACTGCCTGCAGCGCAAGCCTTGGCCAGCCCTGTTTACCTGCGCCTCGGGCCGGCCAGGCAGCCACCATCGGCGGCTTGCCTGTGCCTTGGGCCGTGCCTGCTTGCCTGAGCCTCAGGTCAGTGGGGGGTGCAGGAGGACCCAAGGTCCCCAGCGGGGCTGAGGGAACTAGGCGCCGCCATCTTGTGGCTGTGGGCGCCGCCATCTTGTGAGGGTGTGATGGTCAATTAGCATATTCCCTCTTTATTATATAGGATTTACTAATAGTATATAAACTGACAGCATTAAATATAGTGAGTAAAATTTGACACTTTTTATTCCTTTCAAGAACTTGAAGATTATTGAATAGAATGTAGTTCCCACTTCCAGATAAAAATTCAATGTATAATAGTCACCCTACTGTTATGATGATATAACAGCAAGGGCATCAAATACACAGACTGTCCAAGGATTCTGAAGAGCAAACTGGGCTGAAGACATGGTGATCTCATTGTAAGGAATAAGACAGGTGGGTCTGAGTACAAAGGAGGTGAGTGAAAATTGACAGATGGTAACTCAAATCTACAGAAAGAAGTTAAAAGAACCAGAAATAGTAAATAAGAAGGTTAATACAGCAAACTCTCAGAGTCCTTAAAGGCATAAAATTATATAATTGTAACAATGTATTGTTGAGTTGTAATATACATAAGTATAATATAAAAAACAATAATAGCACAAAAAAGGGAATAGAGAAATGTAGGAGTAAAGTTTCCATATCTCATTAGAATTAAGTTAATTTAAATCTGAAGTTGATTCTGATAAGATGTATACTGTAAGACATAGAGAAACCACTAAGAAAACAAATCAAAAATCATTAATGAATAATTAAAGGAATTAAAATATGACAAAAGAAAAATGCACTTAATGCAAACAGTGGTAGTAAAAGAGAAAAGAAGGGTCAAAAAACACATGATATAGAAAACAAAAAGCAAAAGGCAGAGGTTAAGTCCATATCAATAATAACATTATTAGTAAATTAGTGGCCCAGTGCACAAAACTCATGCACATTAAAAGGGAATTAATTAGCCGAACCGGTTTGGCTCAGTGGAAAAGGGAATTAATTAGAGGAAACATTTTAATATTGCTATTTGCCCTTTCTCTATAACATAAGTGTCAGAGATGAGAGAAAATTAGTAAAATGTATTTGAAAATCTCCCTCCTGTCAGAGTCTGGGGTGTGCCGCGGGACCCAGAGTCAAGTCCCCACCCACCCGCGCACGCCTCAAAATCATGCGAGACCCAGACCCGGCCAGCCCCACTCTGGTCAAGCCCCGCAGGGTGGGGGGGCACAGTCTCAGGTCCCCCGTCAAGCCCCGCTGGGCAGGGGGTGCGGCCTCTGGTCCCCTGGCTCTGGCGCGAGGGCACGACGACCATTTGCATATTAGCTCGTTATTATATAGGATGTAAGCGATTTAGACAATTTGATCAAAAGGAAATTCTTTTTAGACTAGAATTAAAATAAAAAACATAAAAACACGATGCAATGATTTGGTCTATAGGAGACATACTTTAGATTCAAAGGTAAAGATAAAAGGATAAGAGTGAAAGGGTGGGAAAACATGCCATGCAAACAGCAACCATGAGTTAGCTGGAGTAACTATGCTAATATTAGACAAATTGACTTTAAAACCAAAAATAAAATGTTACCAGAGATAGAGATGGACATTTTAAAATAAAAAGGTCAATCCACAAGGAAGATATAACAATTATAAATATATGTAACAACTAACTACAGAGTCCCAGTATATATAAGGCAAAAATCATGTCCCCTCTCTGCCATAAGTTCCATCATACCTGGTGGATTTGTTTTTTAATAACTGTACAAGTCTTTCTACCTCTCACTTATCCCATCTTAATTGTTTCCATAGCTCCTCTCTTCACACTGAATTTCTCAAGGTTAAGAATCATGTATTGCTGCTTAGTGTTTAAATTCTGCTTCCCTCCATCCACCAACTTGGCATTATATTGAGACCATTTCATTATTGTAGGATATGAGTTCAGTCAGAATCAAGAAAAAAAAAAGGGATGACCTTTCTCACTCTTTTATTCTGCCATGTTAAGCGTGTGAAAGACACAAATTCATATAATAGGCAAACACATGATATAAAACAAAAAAACATGTTCCCCAAACAAAGGACAATTATACACAACAAAAATGCTGTAAATATTCAGCTCGATTCTTTAATTTTACTTTTCATTTCATCCTCTGTTCTAAGATCCTTATGACTGTAAGTCTGTGTGAGTCAAAAGTATTTTTATAATGATGAAATCTAAACCATTCTCAAATCTCATAATGTCCTCCTAAACTTTAGTCAGAACCTCTATACAAGAAAAAAATCTCATGTTTCCCCTATTGATGTAACTGGTACCACTTGCTTTAGAACACTTGCCTCTCTCTGTCAGCACTCACCCTACCATGGTTGGTTTCCTAGATCTGAGTTTCACCTATACATACTCTACCCTCAAAAAAAGTCCAAGCATGCCTACACTGGTATTCAAAACTTGAAAATCTTGCCTATAAACCAATGAGCTTCTATTCCCAGCCCAAGCAATATCTATCCCACTCTATCAGCCCCAGTGAACAAGGATTAGTTTTTGCCCCTTGAAGAAAGAGCCTCCAGGCTCTTTTCACTGGAGTAACTCACTGGGCTGAAGAAAGTGACTAAACAACGATGATCTAGTGGTGAAGTTCAAGGTGGCTTCACATTTCTCTAAAGTTACATAGTTAATATTTAAAGTTCACACAAATCTTTGTGTTTAAAATATGAAAAATATTTCTTTATCCACCCCCCAAAATTTTTTAGTATATTGACAGTCTAGGGCAGTGGTCAGCAAACTGCGGATTGAGAAAGGTATGTTGAGATGGTTTGGACATATAGAGAGGATGAACGAAAGGAGATAGATGAAACAAGTATACAAGACGAGTGTGGATGGGAGAGTTGGAAGGGGTCGACCTCAGCGAACGTACCTCAATCAGATTGAGGACGTTTTTAGCAAAGGCCAGCTTAGGAGTACCCTAACTAACTTAATAACAATGTACCTACCTATATAGTTTAAGTTTAAAAAATTTGGCTCTCAAAAGAAATTTCAATCGTTGTACTGTTGATATTTGGCTCTATTGACTAATGAGTTTGCTGACCACTGATCTAGGGTGATGCACCTTATTTACTCTATAGCTTGCAGGTTTCCTGGGAAACACACATGTATGTCCCCATGAAGGAACAAGTGGCCCTGGCTGAGAAGCTGAGCCTCTGGCAAACACCAACCCTGCCTCAAGATTACAGTTAGGGCTCAGCTCTGACCCCTGGTGGCAAGGCAGGACCACCAAGCCTGCTAGAGTTCAAGCTTGCCTCTCCCTGTCAGCACTCACCCCACCATGGCTAGTTTCCTAGTTTCTAGGCCAGTGGTTTGCAACCTGAGAGTAAAAGTAATAAAGAAAAACCTAGAGTTATTTGTCAATATTTCAAACATTTAAAGAAAAGTTTACCTTTTCTTAAAATTAAATGGCACAGACTAACTGAAATGTCAAGTTTCTTTGCTTTCAGCTAGGATTTTATCAAGTGGGTGCTATTGATTTTCTTGTACTAACTTCTAACTACAGGCCTCTGATCAATTTTTTAAAGAAAAATGAATTACTATTACATCATAAAAGCCATGTCTTTGAAAATAAAATGAGTAAAGAATGGGACTTAAGGAACAAAGCAAGATGGATATCGTAGATCAAGAGCAATTCCCCCAATGATTAACCAGGAACCTCCCCCCAGCCCTCCTCTGGGTTTCCTGAAGTCCAAAACTCCATGCACTGTGATGACCAGAACTTATCTAAAGGGTCTCTGGCTTGCTGGCCCCTAAAGACTTCACCAACTTTTTGTCTACTACCTGATCTGACCCCTCATACTACTCACACTCTTCTGAAATTAAAGTCACATTGTAAGAGGACCATAAAAGTTGTAGCACATAATGGGTTAGCAACATCATCACCTCAGTCTGTGTGATCTCTCTGGAGCACAGAATTCTGCAATTCAAGTCTTACTCACTTAAAATGATATGTCATTTGAGTATGCACTATAAAATATAACCATAGTCTATTTTAGATGGCTAACAATAATCCTATATAATAAAAGGGTAATATGCAAATCGACTGAATGGCCAAACAGCAGAACAACCATCCGGACGACCATCCAGGACCACACTATGACACCCACTGGTGCCAGGCCAGCCAAGACAGGTGCGATGCAATTGGTCGGGGGCCCGGTCATCACCCCATGATCACCCCGCAGAGGGAGGCCCAGGCCACCAGCCAGCGGGGCAATCAATAGGGGGGCTCCACGATCGCCCCAAAGAGGGAGGCCCAGGCCACCGACCAGCGGGCGGGTGAGCAGGGCCTCCCTCTGTGTAGGAAGCTCGGGTCCCGAGTGCCGGAGGCCAGAGGGAAGCAGGTGTCGGCAGCCGGGGGAAGGAAGGCCTACTCTTGCACAAATTTCGTGCATCGGGCCTCTAGTAATATATATAAAATAACACCAACTTTTCTTTTCAATGAAGTCATGTATTTTGTATTTTATCATAAGACAACATGTAATTCAAAGGTTTTGTTTCCTACAGGAGATTCATCTGAACCAATCAGTTACACAAGAGAGAATGAACTTTACATACTATTTTCATGTAAATGAAGTCAACACCCAATAAGATGTCAACCCAAATTTTTAAATAAATGCTCTCAACAAGACCAGGCTATGTGACTGTGAAATATTAACAATTTGCAAAAGAACTAAGGTACCTCTGCATTATTATAATAAGCTGTGCTATTTTTTTCTTGTACATCTTCCCCTCGAGCTGTAAAGAAAGTGAGTGGGTAGAAATCCTTGTGTGCTGGTTGCTTTCCACTGGCCATCAGTTTGCCCTCATAGAAGAGCTCAGAGGTGTAACTGCAGAAAAAGACCAAAATAAATAAGTAAAGAGCAATCTATTATCAAAATTCAATTCAATAAGAAAATAAATATATCAGTCAATCCTAAAAATGTTGCTTTATGTCCATGATTAATTTTAATCCAAGCATCTAATACCAATGAGGCCAAGATTTTCTCCAAAATCACAGCAATGACATCAGAATAGGCTCCGAATTGCTAAATGAATTGATTTGGGCAAGGTACAAAGCCAGAATACAGAAAGAAAAGGAATAAATGACGACAGTTCAATACCAGATGAGAATCTTGCTCTGTGAGGAAATGTGCTAGCTAGTATATTTTCCTGGTTAATAGATTTAGATCATATATATGCAAACAAAGATATTCAGATATTGAAACAATACACACAACTGAAGGACATTCAAGTCTTTAACAATAAAATGAATACATTTTGCAGAAGAAGATACCAGCTAGTACTTGATTCATCAAGGACTGCAGCAAATGACTGGCAACAATCAAAAAGGAAGCACATACTGAGATATTAACAAAGCCACAGTTAAATCTAAATTTTTATATTTATTCTATTGCTTTCAGAGAAACCTAAAAATGGTTTTCACATGACTGACATAATCAACATTATTAAATCATACTAAACTTTAAAACATTTTAAGTTTTTGGTTGAAGGAGGGGCTTTCCAGAGTGCTGGGAATGTTCTGTTTAATGATCTGGGTGCCAGTTACATGGGTGTACTCAGTTTATGACTATTCCCTGAGCTGTCACTTATGATATTTTTATATTTATGGATGTGTACTATATTTAATAGAATCCTTTAAAAAGTTCATTACTAAGTTTCATGGTTTTCCTTCCTCCCTTCCTTCCTTTCAAACAGATTCCTTGTATAAGACGGACACAATAAGCAAACCACTAAGTAGTTTATCAACATATTTATTTATTACATCATGTAGTTTTACATGTATACTATATATTCAGTCACAGAAAAATATATCATAGCTAGTAAAGCCTAAAGTGTTAGTTTCCAGAATTGCCCTATTCTGTGAAAAATTACAGCTCTGACTTCTGAAGTTTCTTTTACAAACATAAAAGTAAACATAATCTGCAACTCAGGAGACCATGTAACACTGCTGGGAATAATTGGTCCCTAGAAACAGTGCTGTTTTGAGTCCCCTCCAGCCAGATCACAGGAAGTGTGATACAGAAAGGGCAGTTCACACCTACTTGATGATAGCTTCATGGGACCGGTAGTTCTCACAGAGGAGGATCCTGCATGGGAACTCAGCGGGGTAATGCTCATAGAGTCGATCAAGTAATGAAACATGAAGGTTTCTCTCCCTGGCAAACTCGCTGTAAACAAAAGGACTGAGCTGTAACAGACAAACATACAGAGAAAACTTAATTAAATATATGAGTAGTATTTTTTAACCTACTCATTAAAAAATCCACTATGCTGGCCCAGCCATTGTGGCTCAGTGGTTGAGCATCAACCTATGAACCAGAAGGTCACGGTTCAATTCACAGTCAGGACACATGCCCTGGTTGCAGGCTTGATCCCCAGTGTGGGGCATGCAGGAGGCAGCCAATCAATGATTCTCTATTATCATTGATGTTTCTATCTCTCTCTCCCTCTACCCTCCTCTCTAAAAATCAGTAAAAATATATATATTTTTTTTAAATCCACCATGCTGAAACTTCTGATGTACTAAACTTCAACATGCTGAATGTTAGAACAAGCAAAAGAAAATATATTTTCTATGAACAATTTTACTACTATGAAGAATGAGGCTAAAATTTCTAACTTTTCATTTCACTGACCTAGAGTTCCTACACATAGGTTAATAAAGGGCTCCTCCAACATACTAAATAGCTACTACTCAATAATTTCAAGAATGCAACCCATTGCATCATTGGGGGAGTCAGTCAGTCAGTTATTTCACTAAAATTGATGAACTATTCATAATGGTGAGCTGGTAGAACATTTTGCATATGAATATAATTTTTTTAATTATTTGTAAAATAATCTTTTTCTCATGACAAAGTATAAAAGGAGCCATTCTTGATTATACCTCTGGCAGCTAAAAAACAAAATTAAATTACTTTTGGCAAAGAAACAAAAACAGAATTTGTTCCTCTACACATTCAACTCTTTGCTGGATGTCTTGACAGCTACAGTACTATATAGGTTCAATCTTATCTGTGGCAGAAGATATTGTAAAACAGATTTTAATAGAAAAATCATATTTCTCCTTCATGTATAGTATGCAAATACATAAAATCAGACCTCGTTTTGAGACTTTGACCATTATTTTTAATTAAGCACTTTGTTATGATAGCAAAAAATTAACCCTACAGGAAAATAAATGTAGGAACAGGACTTGGGGAATTGTAAAAAAAATAATTTGGATTTAAATTTGCTTTATAAAAAAAATAAGACTCAAATATTCATACTACAGAGAACTGAACTTCAAATTAACAAACATGGAAATGTTGTTAGACATTGTAGTGGGATTATAATTTTCCTTCAAAAATACCAGTCTGTTTCACTATTAGTGCAGAAATATTTAAAGTACTTAAAGTATAATACATGGCACAATTTCATTGGGTATTTTAGAAAATAATATTAAACATCAACATATAATTCAAAGTTCCTTTGAATATGATGATGCAGAGGGCAATTACCTGCATGTGGTCACCAGCCAAGACAATCCGAGTGCTTTTAGTTGCTAATGCTAGAGGCATAATGGTTTCACACTCCATGGCCTGGGCAGCTTCATCTAACAGAATGTGCGTAAAAAACCCTACAAAGTACACAGTAAACACAGTAAAGCATATTAAAGCAGCAATAGAGGCCAGAGTAGTTTTGTGTGGTTTGGTTTTTTTTTTCATTTCTGCTAAAGAAAGAGTTTAGTGTGCCAATTTAAGAGTTGTGAATCCTCAATTTAGAAAATCATCCATTTAAATTATTATTTAAAAACCAGAGACTAAAAGGAGTAATTATCTTACTCAATAATAGATACATAAATGGCATCTGGTGCTAAAGCCCCCAATACTAACAGCTGCATCGCTATACTTAAAGATATTTTAAAAGTACCAGGTAGCAGCTCTTCACCAAAAAGAAGGGCTGGCAACTAAACACTAAGGGCCAAAGTCCTTTCACTATGTATTCGATGAAACATCAAAAATAAAACAATGGTAGTTCATAAGTAACTTTAACCTAGATATGCGTATTAGACATTAAAATAAAGAAAATCACACTCAAAATCTAATATAAAGAAGAGTTACAATTTAATTTTAAAATCTAAGATTATCTATTAGCTTATTCACTAATTTGATTAGATTTAGTGTGTGGAGGCAAAAGTAGGTTTACAGTTGTGAATATGCAAAGTTTATTCTTGTATTATTAATTATTGTATTATTTTCCATACAAACAACTGTAAGCCTACTTTTGCCCACTCTGTATATACATATAAGATAGATATATAGATATAGATATGTTTTTTAATCTAAGACCCTACAATGAAAATATCATGCCTGGGGGAAAAAAGACTAATAACAAATGTCAAAAGTACATTATCACAAGTCCCCCAGATGCAAACACCTACAGTAGGAGGCATCCTACATCTTGGTTGCTACTGCCACTCATACTGGGGTACAGAAATCTGTGTACAGAAAGGAGGAAAAGCCCCTTTTCCTCTAAAAGGGGGAGAAAGAGGCAAAAATCTCCTTGCTGTCTCAATGTAGAGAAGGAAAAAGTTGTCCCCTACTGCCAACTCAATGAGGTCGGAGGGGACCCTCTTTTTACTAACATAGCAAAGAACAGGAAGTAGTTTCTCAACAGAATGATGACATAAAACTCTGAGTTAATCAGCCCACTGTGAGTTGGCCCAAGAACCTAGCCTCTATTTCCATCCCTATTTCTATAAATATCAACAAATTCCAAACAATCTGTTCATACAACTTTCTAATGCAGTAATAACTCTCAAAATCATCCATTTAAACGAATAGCTATGGTTGACAATATAAATATTAATAACTGTTGTCTATTTACCCACAGTGGCCCAAGCAAGATATGGACACATGCATTTTTCTCCCTGTTGAAAGAATTGTGCTTCTTGTTCCACAAGACTAATTAAGGATGGTGATTACATAAACACAGAATTAAATTGGAGGGAAGCACTGAGACCAGTGAAAAATACCTACTGTTTTCATTATTATAATTAAATAGAGCTAGGTTTGAATCAGGAACTAGATAAATCATTAAATTATTATACCTATTGCTTAAGCTAATAAAGGAACTTGAATTACTCAAACTGAGCCTTGGTTTTCTTATCTGTAAAATAACCCTCCACAGGGTTAATATGAGAATTAAACACCCAGAACAAAGCATAGTTGACTTCTACTAAGTATTCTTCTATATGCTCACTCTTCAAAGCCATTCTTTACTCCTTCACACAAACCTATACTGTTTAGGAGGTTTGGGTATTTAATCTGTATGGCAAATATGCAGAGTATAACCATAAAGTAATGAGACTGATTGTTAAATAAACATACCAAAATTTACATTTCAAATAAGTGTTGTTCCATTCAAAGAAGTCAGTTGGGAAGAAATATAACTCATTCCAATGATGCAGTCACTGTTCAAAACATTTTTGAAACTCTGCTTTTGTAACTGCCCTCACCAGCCAGCTATGAGCTGCATGCACAAGAAAATAAGTCTCATTACTGAGAGGCACGTCTTTTTTTTTCTTTCTTTTTTACCGCTAATGGAATTGCTGTTTGATCACCTACCTACCTTATTTACCAGTCTCAGAAAGACTTACATGTCTCAGAAATATTTTGAAGCTTTTCTAAAATTAAATCTACCTTCAAAAAAGAAAGTTGGCCACCATTCATTATTTAAGATAAAAAGAGGTTTATCAAGGGCCTCCAGGTTTCTATATCCTGGGCCAGGTGCCAGGAATAACAGATGAACAGAATAGTCTCTACCTTCCAGGATGTTCAAAAGAATTTGTCACTGGCTCTGAAAGCAATTCCAAAAGGAGAGAACAAAAAAGTGTTGAGCCACGCCAACAATTATAATATGGCAGCAATAAATGAATATTCTTCCAAAGCAACTAATTTAAAGTGATACCATTTTTTGATGGTTAAGTTCTGCCATATTTATCAGAATTTCTTGTCATTTTATATCTGTACTTTGTATAACATTAGTTTAATTTTATTTAGCTCCTGTCTTATAACAATCGCAATAGTATGTAAAAAAACAACAATCGTGATTGTTGTTGTGTCTACACTATACAAAAGTATTTTAAAGCAAAAACTTGAGAAACTGTAAAAAACACCAACATTGTCCAAATTTGAATTTTTCATATAATCAATAGTAAATAAATACCATCTGATCAATTAGAGAATAAATAGAATAGCCGTCATTAAAATGTCTAAAATGTCTAAACTGGGGGTTGACAATTTTCGTTTTTTGTAAAGGACCAAACAATATATATCTTAGGTTTTCTTGGCCGGATGATTTCTTTTACAACTATTCAACTACGCTGTTGTAGCACAAAAGCATCTATAGGTAATAAATAGGTAAATAATTAGGCATGGCTATGTTCCATCCAATAAAATTTTATTTACAATAGACAACAGGCCACAGTTTGCCAACCCCTGGTCTAGACTGAATGCAGAAGCCCTAGGCATTCAGAAACCCCCTATCTGTGTCTTGAGTCAGCATACCAGGTTCAAGGTCCAACTGACAGAGGTACTGGGAAGTATTCAATGTAACAACAACCACTCGGTGCTTAAGAATATCTTCTTTCTGTGGCATCTGAAAGGTGGAATGTGCGCTTGAGATCAAACAGTACTGATGCACAACTGGGTGAACAGTCTTTACCCAGCGATTTCTGAAATATACCCTATAAAAGAAGATAATATTTCCTATTTGTATTTATTAAGTTCTTACCAGTATTTGATTATCAAAATAATGACATTATTATTTAAGACTACAATATCTGGAAATTAGCAAATAAATTTGATAACCATTAACACTCTACTGGATTAGAATTGCACGTACAACTGTGACTTCCCCCTACCAAAAAAGACTCAAACAGAAAGAATATGCACTACTATAAAATAAACATCTAATAATTTTTGTGTTCAGATTTTCTTACAAACAGAATGACACGAAAACAATTTCATAAGCATCAAATTTAAGTTCAAAGCACTGCCATTTAGGAATTACTTTTTCCTAGAAAATTCTTATTAAAAAAATACTTATTGTATTTTAATTATCTATGCTAACTTACAACAGAATTACATACATACAACAGAAATTAAAAAGTTAACTGCATTTCACTTCAGAATATATTCTTATAGCTATATTTAAATCAACCTCTAATGTTCTAGAAATTTAAAAATCAAAATAAATTTTGGACAACCAGAAAATCTTAAAAAATAGGATCTCTTCCATTAATTGCAAAAGAAAAATATTAGTAGGCCACATGCAATAGGTTACTAAGATGGCAGGAAAACAACCTTTCCATCTATCCACCCACTCACCCTCATTGAAACACTGTCCTCCCTCAGCTTCTATGACTCAACCTTCCGCTGCTTTCTTTCTCCCTCTCCAGGGTCGGTCGGCATCCTCAAGTCTTAGTCTTGGCTCTCTCCTCTTCTCAAGCTCTGTTCTCTACCCCGACAATCTCATCCAGGCCCTTGGCTTCAATACCCTAATGACTCACACATCCTTCTCTCTCCAACCAAGACCTCTCCTCTGACCTCCAGGATGCATATCTAACTCTTTATTCAATACTAGAGGCCCGGTGCATGAATTCGTGCACCAGTAGGGTCCCTTGGCCTGGCCTGCGGGATCAGGTCAAAACCGGCTTTCCGACATCCCCTGAGGGGTCCCAGATTGCGAGAGGGCACAGGCCAGGCCAAGGGACCCCACCAGTGCACGATCAGGGACGGGGAGGGATGCGGGAGGTTGGCCAGCCGGGGAGGTACCACAGGAGGGCTCCAGAGTGTGTCCAGCTCATCTCACTCAGTCCCAATGGGCCAGACCCCAGCAGCAAGCTAACCTACCAGTCAAAGCGTCTGACCCCTGGTGGTCAGTGCACTTTATAGCAAACAGTTGAGTGGCCTTAGCATATCATTAGCATATTATGCTTTGATTGGTTGAACAGATGACCGGACATTCAGCATATTGGGCTTTTATTATATAGGATCTGTCTCCTCTAAGATATTTCACAGGCAGCTCAAATATAAAATGCACAAAAACTAATCTCATGATCTTCTAAAATGGATTGTAACCCTCCATGAAACACTTAAAACTGGCTGTCTTATTTTAAGCAAAGTAAAAAAAAAAGTATTTAACAAATGTCCCTAAATAACCAATATCATTTCTTAAAGATGCAAAAATTTTAAACATGTTTTAAGTGTTAGTTTAAAAAATGTTAATCAGATCAGCAAAGCAGAATTTACTTTAAAATGTATAAAAAATCTCATTTTACCAGCTACCTAAAAAATCACTAATTATGATTACATTAATTTAATTAAAGTATATGTATGTAAATACATAAATTACTAGAAATTAAACTCTAAAATGTTAGTAGTATTTATCTACGGCTGATGAAATTATAGTTTTTATTTTCCTCTTTGTTCTTTTCTATATTTTCCATATTTTCTTAAACATTTCATGTAAAATCGAAAAGTGATTTTTCAAATTATTCATTAAATCTAACTCCAAGCACTGCTTCTTTTTCAAAGAAAAGACAGAAACTGAAATTCTAAGTCTCACTACTAACTTTTTGGTCATCACCATAGAAAGCTACCTCATGTTGAAGCTAGTAAGAATACAAAGTTTGATCATTAGGTCTATCTTGCCTTAAAAGCACAATATTCTAGTGCTGGCTTCAAAAAGATTTAAATATTTTCTTGGTACTTTCATTTTGTGCAACATTTAAGGGAGACACTGTCTATAAGATTATTTAAAACACATCAAGAACATTTTCCAAAATTAGAGAATTGATAGTTGCAAGTGACACTTTCAGGCTCATAGTATAAAATGAACCAAGTAATTTACTTATCTCTAGAAACAAACCATTCACATATCCCACAAAAAGTATAATGATACTTAATATAGGAAACTGCCTGGTAATATAAAATTTTAATTCACTGAAATTTTATTCATATATTGAATTCATATTAATAACTTCCCCCAAAAAGTTATCACTTTAAGACACTACAGAATCAGAAAGACCTGATCCGAGAAGAAAATCTGCTTCTTTAAAAATCTATATAAAACAAATAGCTTCTATTTGCCCCAAAGCAGTAAATGCACACTTTATCCATAATCTCTATCCACTAAGTGATAACTATTCCAGTGCCAGATACCGATCTTCAGAACTATACATAGAACAGAACTGTGCTTTCCTCTCTACCCCACTTTAAAATCTAATTCTAAGGAAGTAAGAAGTAAAACTGAAACTAAATGTAATCTAAAATGGTTTCTACAAATATTTTAACAATGACTCCTGGCAACTAATAGAATTCTATGCATTTTAACTGTAAGGATGCATATTTAAACATTTTTACTGCATTAACTATTTAATGTTTATGAGTATTTTCACACTTAATCACATTTACCAAGCCTGCCCTAAACTATACTGTGAAAAAAGCAAACTCCTCGTCAGTCCTACTCCTTAGAGACACCACATCTTCAAGGTCATATGCAGACGCTTTGTGCATTCTTGTGTTCTTTCCCCTGCATTTTGGGACAATTCAGATAAAGCTCATCTCCCCAGAGTGCTCAGCCATTCTAATTTTCTCTATCCCATCTCCCAGACCTTTCAAGTTTATTGTCCATTAGGAAAATTATAAATAAAACTGAGTTACTGTAGTGATAGTGCTAATAAATCCTAACATTGCAATGCATTAATCCTCATAGGAAATACATTCATGAGTTAATACCTTTCCCCAAGAGAAAAAACTATTGTAAAAATGTAGGGCCATATAAAAAAAAAAAAAATACCTGGAGAATTCAAGCCTTTTCTTTTTTTTTATTCCATTATTAAAATGAAATAACATAAAATTTGTATTTAAGTATACTTAAATATTTTTCCTTCTTGACTGAACCACTCCTGAGATTTGTGGGGAGGTGATAATTTTCTGCTTAGATGGCAAATTTCTGAATTTGGGCCATTACAACTACACATGTACCCTATTGAAACATAACTTGTGCATATTTAGATGCACTATATTTTGAATCATAACTACCAACACATAATAATTTTACAAGGGAAAGCTAAGCATAATGACAGTCAAACGAAGGATTTTAATGTTTATCAACAACAGTTCTACTGCCTCACATGTCAAATGACCTATGCTAGGCTGACCAACATTTGAGAAGCTTTTACTCCATTATTTCCAAGCCAAGTAGACCATGATAATTGAGATTGCCATGGTTCCCACATAACACAAAAATAAACACACATGCACACACTCTACCAACAATAAAGCAAACAAACATCTCCATTAAATAAGAACACTCATAGCAAAAATGCTGCTAGCTACCCAATTGTCACTTATGAGCTAAAAAAGATCAGAATCTGAAGCAAACTAGCTATTGACAAATTTTAACCACTGGCAAATACCACATTTTTATTTATAGTGATTGTATACATGTGATGTTTTCTTATTAAACACAACTGAATTATACTGAAAATAATTCTTTCTGCTCTAATTTCCAAGGGTGAAAACAAAGTATGACATAAAAACCTGTGTTCACAGGCCATGACACTTTTTTGTCATTTGTTCTTTTTAATGCAACTGCAAAATCATTCAAATGGCTTGGGTTATGAATAGTAAAGAATTAAATAGCAAAATCTCATTTTCCATGCCTAGGCTCAACAAATAAAAAGTTAGTAAATTATGATTCAAAAGAGTGGTTAGAAATTAATTTTTAAACAATAATTATACTCAAACAACATAGGGCATGATATATTAGTTTATAAAATGGCAAACTAAACATTAATTCATATAACAATGAAAGCAAATGGTATAATAAACAACCATTTAATGATTCTTTATTGTTTTCTGAAGAAAAGGATTTTATTCCCCCACAATCCTATATTTAAGTACTTCCATCTCCATATACACTGGAAGGACCTTTCTATATGAATCTAAAATTTTCTTGGACACTTTGTCTCGTAAATGATAAAAGTTGTAAATACCGGTCAATTACATTTTGTTGCAGAAATCACTTCAGTATTTCATGCTTCTCTAATGTGCAGCTTTTATGAAATTACCTGCATGATCACAGTCAAAATCTTATTTCCATAAAGAACTATCATGCATGACTACTCTGCCACACAAAATATGGTAAGATTTTAATTACATTTTATGTAAATCATATTTATGATACTTCATCATAGTAGCTTTTAGAGGTACACATCAAAATCAGCTCAGACTATAACAACATTTTTACATACAAAACTTAAAAAAGGATGTCTTTTTCTTTACTTAATGTTTAAGATGTGAACAGTCAAATATTTTTCAATTTTTCTTTAATTTTAAATCATTTCTTCAAAAGGCATTACCTCCAAATGCCAATGCAGAGTTAAAGATTTTGGTATTCTCAAAGTACTAAAATCTTTACAGACACCTTTTCTTAAGAATAATAAAGTGTGATACAGATACATAATAAGCCTTAAAAAATACCTGAGAGGTCTTGCCTGGGGATTGCCTGCTTCTACATAGGGATGTAAATAATCCTTTATGTAGAGATCAGCAGCACTATTAGAATGGGTGCAAATGAGAATCCTGCTGAAATAAATGGTGCAAATAAAAAGAATGATAAAACACAAAACTATACAAGCAGTATAATACCAAAAAAATAAAAATAAAAAAGCAGTGGCCATCTTAACATTATACATTTCCCTCAACCTACTCAGTAACCTCTATCATATTATTGAATAATGCTCTTAAGCAAATTGTATTACTCTTTATGCTATAACAGAAATAAGTCCCCTAAAATTACAAAATCTAACATATAAAATTACTTTTTAAAAATCCAATTCTTTGGCTCTAACATATAATCAAATTCTTTAGCAGACTTGGGGTTTTGCTGGCTATTTAAAAGCTATCATTCTCTATGTTGTCAATTTTTAAAACAGTATGTTTTAGGAGAATTCAAATTTTAGTGCTTTGGGGTTTGAATGTAGGTCTTTTTCTCTTTTGTATTTTTTAAAACGTTTACAAACTGGATGAAAATTTTCTTGTTAGCCCTCACTTTGGATTCCGAACAAGGACAAAGGCTGTGCCCTAGTAATGAGATCGGAGCACACCCCTCACCATCTCACCTTGTCTCCTGTTGCTGGAGTATGTGCTTTACAGCCTGAGCTAGCGTGAAGGTTTTGCCTGTCCCATAGGGTCCGATGATGAGAACAGGAGGCAGCTGTATTGAAAGTGGGGTTGTAATGGCTAGAACAGCTTCTTTCTGTTTTGCATTTAGTCGAGGATCCAACTGTTCATCCCACTGTCTGTAGAAAATAAAATTTTAAGTTACTTTAAACAAGCACATCTTATTAATAAACAAAACACAACATACAAGTATCCTGAATTTCACTGAACCATTAAAAATACTGAAATAAAAAAATACTGAAATAACATAGCGTCTATAAAAATCAATGCTTATTCTAAAATTACTTCTTAGAAAATTACCCAATTTTACTATGTTGATCAAAACTCACTTTAGTTATGTTGTCCTATTCCAAGTGCAAAAAGATAAGTAACTTAAAGACATCACACACTATTAGTCTAGTTTCTGCCAAGTCTCTATAGTAATGACAATGTTAAAATGTAGATACCCTCTGTGACATAAAAGCATCAAATAACCTTTTTTTCTGGTAATAATGAAGTAGTAGTTTCTTTGCATAGCAAATAAAATGCAAAAGGGAAACTAACTGATTTCCAAATTCCAATCCATTCAAAGATCTCTTAGTAACGTTTAAAATAAGGGGGAAAGAAAAAACCTGTATGTCTCTACTTAAGAGATACCAAACTTTTCCGAAGTTCTTAATTCAGAAAACAGCAGTTTTTTTAAAGGCTGAATAACATGAAATGTTCTCTAGTATTTTCACACGCACAAATATTACACATATGTCCTATTTTTCAGAGTAGAGAACACCTGTCATGGCAGCACAAATGGCTGCTGTAATGAGATCCAGCTTCCTAGTGTCCCTTCTATGACTTGGCTAAGTTTCGAAGATTTAAATGGACAGCAGATGCTGAAAGGGATCAAACCAAGTGGAGAACCAACAGCATTCTTTCCCATAACTAAAATTAAAATACTAAATATCGCAACAAGTATGGTAAAAATGATAGGGATGTGAACCAAAATAGGAAGGGTGTGTAAAGAGACTTAGAAGATGTGCAAAGTGCCTACAAAATAAGCCTGAAATGGGAGGACATTGTGTAGTGAAAATTCCCCCGCTGTGAGGCTGTACTCTACTTAAATCTGAAGCTAGTTATTTATGGGAAATCTTCCTAACACTTTCAGTTTTTAAAAATTATTATGATAGATCATTTCAAACAAAATTCTCCTAAAAATGTAAAACTTTAGAAAATAAACATTGGCCATCTAAGCATTCCATTACTTATTTTTCTGAAATTTAAACCTTCCTAAGTAAAAAACAAAAGGACTCTGACCAGGGGCACTCAATTTCCTATAAGCCAGTCACTAAAACTCAAGCATTTTACTCCACAGAATTAAGCATTAACCAACTTATTTCCTCGTAATTCTGCCGGTCCCCGGCAATGTTTCATCTTCTACAAAGGAGAAGTTGCTTTAGATGATTGCTAAGTACAGATCTAGTACACGTGGCAGACACTGTGGAATGGTTATCCCCACGCCATCCACAGCAGCCTTTCTGCCTTTCCTCTATTGAACCTAGATAGCTAAATACTCCATTTCCCAGCCTCCTCTGCAAGAGACCCAATTCCGGTCAATGAGATGTAGGAGGAAATTCTTCAGAAGAGCTTCTATACCCAATAAAACAAAAACAAAGCCTCACTAGAAGAAAGCTCTTTCTGCTACTTTGCCTTCCTCCTTCACCTGGCTGAAATGAGCTCGTGGCAAATAAAACTGCAGCAGCCATCTCCTATTCATGAGGCAATGGGCATCAAGAAGAAAACCAGTATGTTGTGTATGGCAGAGAGGAAAGGAGAACCGTGGTCCTTGGTGGCACTCCAGCTCCTGCACTAGCTTTGGACCACCTACCTCTGGCCTCTATCTCTACATGTTGATGCCACAGTTAGGTCAATACCTGAGTTACTATGATTCTATGATACCTGACCCCATGGTTCCTTTGTCTTTACATGGAGATAGCATACTTGCATCAGATGGTTATTGTAAAGATCAAATGAAATAACGCATACAACCTGATTAGAAAAATAATTGAGCAACAAGCGCTCAATTAATGTTTGTTTCCATTATTATAATATTTTCTAAGGATTTCAAAAAAATGATGTATAAGTTGACCAGTACACTTTCAAAAAACAAGAAAAAGTTCTAAAATCAACCTCTAATCTTTCAAATTCAGGGATTTTAATGATTTTATTAATGAAGAGATATTAGAGGAGAAACCAAGATAAACACCGGAAATTGCTGCCTCCAACAACAACTTCAAAAATACAATGAAAAGACAAAACAGACATCATCCAGAACTACAGGAAGGCTGGCTGAGTGGAAATTCTACAACTAGAAGGAAAGAGAAAAGCACAGTGAGACTCAGAGGAGCTGCGGAAGTAAAGAGCAGAGGTATGGAGGCTCGAGCGCACTCGGAAAGGGGCTGGCACCTGAGGACGCGGCTGTCTTTTTTAATCGGGAGGGAATCACAAGCTCCCGACTGTTCCGAACTCCGGTTCCGGGAAGTCTCTGGGGACCCAGGACTCATACGGGGAGAAACTGGACTGTCTGGCAGCAGGCAGAACTCGGAACTTGAGGGCGGCTTTCCCTCAGAGGTGCTTGCAGCAATTACTGGGACACTGAGACACGGCCCCTTATAGCTGCTTGCTCCACCCTGTTGATTCCGAGACCCGCCCCACCCAGGCTGCAGCAGAAGCTTTTGCATATGAATGCCCTGGCCCTTTGCAACCTGAAAATTACCTAACAAAATGCAGCTGGGCCAGACAGACCCAGAACTTCCAAGAGAAGGCCCAAAGCCCCACAGCAGCTTGCATTGCTTCACAGCTGGGCCTCATCTGGGCACCTCCAAACCCCCAATAAAGGATAGGTAAACATCGGAGACTGCTGCCGCAAACAACCACTTCAAAAATACAACTAAAAGACGGAACGGACATCACCCAGAACCACAGGAAGGCTGGCTGAGGAGAGACTCTTCAACTAGAAGGAAAAATAACAGCACACCGAGGCTCAGAGGAGGCGCAGTGTGGAAAATACTCAGGTGCGGAGGTGCGCGCGCAAAGCGGGCTGGTGGCTGAGAGCGCGGTTGTCGTTTTCGGTCAGGGGGGAGTCTCAGACTCTGAGCTCCAGATACGGGCGAATCGCTGGGGACTCGGACCCAAACGGGAGAAGCGGGAGTGTCTGGCATCAGTTGGAAGGCAGCTTTCTCTCCGAGGTTTGCAGCGGTTCCTGGGGTTCTGAGAAGCAGAGCCTCTGGGAACAGGACTGAGGGCACCATAACGGCTCCCTCCGCCCGCCCTGTTGAGCCCGCCCCGCCCAAGCCCTGCGCAGAGCCATTTGCCGGATCGCCTCAGGCAAAGGCTAGATTAGCACCTCCCCAGAGGACAGAAGTTTTCCGCGGCAGACACAGCTGATTCACACAGCCAGTCGGCCTGGTGGTCAAATCCCTCTAGTATTAACTACAACAATCAAGGCTCAACTAGAACAAGACTGCGCACAAAGACCACTAGGGGGTGCACCAAGAAAGCATAAAAAATGCGGAGACAAAAAAACATGACAGAAATGGAGGATATAGAGCTAAAAATCGCAATTTTGAGGGCTTGCAAAAATGTGCTAGAAGCTGTCAATAAACTTGAGGAGAGAGTCACGAAAACTAATGAGACCCTCGATGCTATGATAAAGAACCAACTAGAAATTAAGCATACACGGACTGAAATAAAGAATATTATGCAGACACCCAATAGCAGACCAGAGGAGCGCAAGAATCAAGTCAAAGATTCGAAATGCGAAGAAGCGAGAAACACCCAACCGGAAAAGCAAAATGAAAAAAGAATCCAAAAATACGAAGATAGTGTAAGGAGCCTCTGGGACAGCTTCAAACGTACCAACATCAGAATTATAGGGGTACCAGAAGAAGAGAGAGGGCAAGATATTGAAAACCTATTTGAAGAAATAATGACAGAAAACTTCCCCTACCTGGTGAAAGAAATAGACTTACAAGTCCAGGAAGTGCAGAGAACCCCAAACAAAAGGAATCCAAAGAGGACCACACCAAGACATATCATAATTAAAATGCCAAGAGCAAAAGACAAAGAGAGAATCTTAAAAGCAGCAAGAGAAAGAAACTCAGTTACCTACAAGGGAATACCCATACGACTGTCAGCTGATTTCTCAACAGAAACTATGCAGGCCAGAAGGGAGTGGCAAGAAATATTCAAAGTGATGAATAGCAAGAACCTACAACCAAGATTACTTTATCCAGCAAAGCTATCATTCAGAATTGAAGGTCAGATAAAGAGCTTCACAGATAAGAAAAAGCTACAGGAGTTCATCACCACCAAACCAGCATTATATGAAATGCTGAAAGGTATTCTTTAAGAAGAGGAAGAAGAAAAAGGTAAAGATAAAAGTTATGAATAGCAAATACATATCTATCAACAAGTGAATCTAAAAATCAAGTGAATAAAAAAATGTGATGAACAGAGTAAACTGGTGAATATAATAGAACCAGGGGTACGGAAAGGGAGTGGACTGACAATTCTTGGGGGGAAAGGTGTGTGGGGGTTCAGGAAGAGACTAGACAAAAATCGTACACCTATGGATGAGGATAGTGGGAGGGGTAAGGGCAGAGGGTGGGGTGGGAACTGGGTGGAGGAAAGCTATGGGGGGAAAAAAAGAGGAACACCTGTAATAATCTGAACAATAAAGGTTTAATTAAAAAAAATAAAAATAAATGGAATAGTGCATAAGGGAGTCTTTATGGGGTATCATAAATGTCTATATCTTCCATCTGGATGGCAATTACATATGTAACAATTCATGGATCTGTACACTTAAGATTTATGTAATTTACTGCACATAAAGTATATCTGAATAAAAAAGAAAATCTTGTACTTCTAAAAAATGAAGAGATATTAGGTTTATATATATATATATATATATGAGATTAAATGACAGATTTATGGGTATAATTCTAAAATATGTCAATATTTATTTATTTATATAACCCATTCTACTTATCAATTGTTTCAGTGTACATAAATGCTTCAAGGCAGATCAGAAACTTTAACAATGTTGGTCAACTCTGAATAAAACAAATTGTCTTTATTGTGCCACCTACTAAATAAAGGGAAGATTTACAATATATATGCTGATAAGAGTCATCTCTAATTTTCACAATTTAAAACAATATAAAGTCTCCTCGAGTTTATTCTGAATAAAATAAGTGTTATTTTATTCCCTGAACCAAATTAATTCAAAGTTCTTTTTTTATCCTGGTCTAATACACTGTTATAATTAATTTTTTTGTTATAATTTATATACCACATGCCCAAGAATAATTTCTCAAATTCTATCTTACTCTAGGAAAAATTTTAAATGGATAGTGATTTCTCAGTATGTCCCCAGACCCAGATATATTTCAATTACTATTTGTAATAATAGTGCTATGGACTCTCTTCCTACTTAAAAGTTTTCTGCCACTTGACATTTTCTTAGTTAACTTTTACAGTTAATACCTGCCGTCAGGGGTATTGAATACATTGTCATATATTATATAATTTTCAGAACTGAGCATATACAGTAAATGCCTAATAATACTGGCAGGACCTCACATTTGAAACCCTAATATTTCTTTAAACTTGAAATTCTTAATAATTTAAATGTGTCATATATTAACAATGTGCAAGGCCCTGCTGGAGATTCAAAAATAAATAAGATGTGGTCTCTTCCTTTAAAAAACTCAGTGGGTACTAGACTTTGGGGGTGGGGGACATCACTTCATGAGTTATACAAATGTGTAACAACTGTACACCTGAAATATAATAATGAATTTCAACTATAATTGAAAATTTTTAATTTTTTTAAAAGTTCAAAATCTAAAGAGAACTGTAGACATGTAAAAAATTAATGAAAATTAATTTGAGAGAAATTATGCTTAAAAACACAAAATTAACTGAATGTAGCACATAGTAGGCACTCAATAAATATTTGTTCAAATAATGAAATGAAAGGATAAGATTTATCTACTTGAAGGAGAGAGCATTTGAGATGAACTAAATCTTGAAAAAAAGACAAATATTCAATAGATCAACATTTAGCACAGATTACTTCAGGGAGAGAAGATCACTTACAGATGAGAAGACAGGACTGGGGAAGGGAAAATGTGGAGTTAAATGGGTATTAAGTTTCAGTTCTGCAAGATGAAAAAGTTCTGCAGATTGACTGCACAACAATGTGAGCATACTTAACACCACTGAACTATACACTTAAAAATGATTAAGGCCCGGCCGGTGTTGCTCAGTGGTTGAGCATCGACATATGAACCAGGAGATCATGGTTTGATTCCCAGTCAGGACATATGCCTGGGCTGCAGGCTTGATCCCCAGTTGGGGTGTGCAGGAGGCAGTCGATCAATGTTTCTCTCTCATTGATGTTTCTATCTCTCTATCCCTCCTTCTTCCTCTCTCTCTAAAATCAATAAAAACATAGTTAAAAAAAGAAAGATAAGAAGGCAAATAAGTGGAGGACAAATTAGGGGATTTAGAAGGAAACAAAGGGTTTCAAGTAGAAAAAAGGAAAAGAAACTGAGAAGATACTGTTCGAAAGCACTGTTAATGAGACCACATAATAGAGTTTAGTATCAGCTGCTCAGACTTTATATACATATCAAGAGAAGCCTTCAAAGATATATAAGTAGGGAAATAAAATTATTATTTTAGTAAACTCACTCTAAAAGAAATCTGAGATCTGGCCCAGAGAACAGAGACACAGACAGCAGGACAGAAGACAAACTAGAAAGGACTGAAATAGTCCAGCTCTAAATAAAACCTGGGCTATAAGGATATGAAGAAAGGGAAGGATGCAGAGACGCTGAATCAAATGAGACCTGGGAAGTTGTCACTGAATTTCTACAATTAGTAGATCAATGGTTACTTTCAGGAGAGTGAGGAAGTAAAAAACAGAAATTACAGAATGAATAAATAAAGAATATTGGAAATATGTAGACTATTCCTGCTCAAGAAATGTGGCAATAAAAAGGAAAATGGGGATAGAATAGTTAGGGCAAGTAAACAAGGGACAAATTATTTAGTTTTTGTATTGAAAGGCATGTTTTGTTTTGTTCCGTTTTTAGGACCAGAAGAAATAAAATGTGAGGAGAATATATGCCACCTCTAGGCCTGGCACATAAAATTTCCTATATGATGTTCTGTGCTCCATCTTCCCCCGTCTGCCAGCTGGATGCCAATACCCAGGGTGACGTTGGAAACCACTTACTGAAGATACCAGAGCCTCCATCAGAGATGGGAGAACCACCCTACCATGACTGGATTGACAAGTGATAAATAAACTTCTATTGTGTAGAGCAACTGAGATTTAAAAAAGAAAAAAAGCTGGAGTGAGCTGAGAGGAGCAGGGGCCACGAGGATAAAACCCAGTGACAAGGACGAAAAGAAAGATGTAGTCATGCAGGCGTCACCGCTGTTATTCTGGAAACAAAATAGAAGTATCATATTTAATTACACTATGTAAAGAAGTGCCAAATAGAATTTAAGCAGAAAAATATTTACACAACCATTAACTTGAGAATTGTTTCTGAAGTGATATCTTCTATGACACTGTTTCCATTTTGCTAAATTACAAAAATGTCTTCAATATTCAAAATTTGTTTGAAATTAGTTAAACACTATAGGAAGGCCCTAATTTTCCCATTCAACTACTCAGACATATTTCTAAATTGCTTGTTACCCTATAAAGGCTGTTGAGAAAAGCAATAGAATTCATTTAGATGCTGAGGAAAAGTAAATAGATGATAGACTTCAAATGCTGCATTCTTTTACTCTCATTTTTCAACTAATAAAATGTCTTCTGAATAATACAGAGAAACTTTCTTACAAAGGTATGCCTGAGTTATCCGGCACAGACATTTAAATTAACGTTAGCATAACGTCCTTTAATGAGATACCTCCTTTTTGTACCTGTTGGGACTCCAAGGTATGGTTGGAGTCATAGTGATGTCTGGAAATAAAACCCCATTGTCCTTGATCCTGTCTAGCGCATAATGCATTTCACAGAGGGGTAATCGATTTAATTGAAACTGAAGTTCAACCTGAAACATAAGATTAAAAATAATTTTTTTAAGCATGAAAGTAAAGATCAGCACTTACAGCTTCCTAGAATACTTTGTGAAGATAATCTTTTAGGGGAACCAAGTTTAGAGATTCTTTTAAAGTACAATAATATTCTAACTAGAGGCCCGATGCACAAAATTTGTGCATGGGTAGAGTCCCTAGGCCTGGCCGGCGATTAGGGCTGATCTGCAGGGCGACCAGCAGGGCGATCAGCAGGGGGTGGAGGGGTCAGGGGGCCTCGCTAGCACCCGCCTTGGTGGGCCTGGGGCCTGTGGGCAGCTCCTGTGTTGAGTGTCTGCCCCCTGGTGGTCAGTGTGCATCATAGCAACCGGTCATTTAACCGGTTGTTCCGCCATTCGGTCGATTTGCATTTAGGCTTTTATTATATAGGATAATAATTATCATGGCTAATATTTGCTTAGTTTATTTAGTGCCAGGTACTATAATAAACACTTTACATATACTATCTCATTTAATAGTACCAATAATGTATATACTATCATTAACCACATTCTACACCTAAAGAAACCGAGGCACTAGGAAATTACTTAAGCTCTAAAGGTTATTTGATTACACCATTCCTATCAAGAACACATTTGCTACAATCAGTAGAACATCTGTGAAATATCATCTCTCAAGTGATAAAAACAGCCCTTAAGACACTATCAACTTCTATTAATAAACAATATTCACTATCTTATGGTTAAAAAGAAAAAATATTAGCTTTCCAGTTAAATATGGAACCTGAACACACAGTTCAGCAAAGAATCCAAAGATAAAGAGAACAGGAGCAGATACAACTTCAGATGAGAACTGTCCCAGGGTGTAACTTGGTTTCTATCTGTCCCTCCATCGCTGATTTTAAACTCTAATCAGAAAACTTGACCTTGTATAAAACTGGAACATTTCAGATGTTACTTAGATTAAAGAGAATTGCTTTTCTCTGAGAGTTACCAGAGGTTCAATTCTCCACCCATTAGTATAATACTTCGGGTTATGGCAGAAGAAAGAAAACCAAACCAGAAAAGTATCAGCTGATAAGGAGACTGTTGCCACACTTGGAACATACCTGTGTGTCACAGTCGGGCCGAAGATTAAGTTCTTCACAGCATTCCCTGGATATCCTTAAAAATATATATTCTTTTGTTTTTTCTTCAATAGTAGCTTCATAAACCTTCTCTTTGGTTCCCTGGGTCTGTACTAACTTCTCTTTAGGGACTGGTAATAAATAAACAGCATTGACTTTGGTCATCACAAGCCGTCCTGCCAAAGTATCTTCAGAAAGTGTTTCAGTAAGCTTAAAACGACCAAAAAGTTGTCCATTCTGAGCATACTTTGCACCTCCAGAAACTCCAGTGAGCATGAAGCTTGCCAGAATCTGCAATTGCACTTTAAGATTGAACCTAAATCAGAAGTGGAAAACGAGTTTGAATATTCTACATCAAAAACTTAAAAACTAGAAGAGTAATAGAAAATAAATCAAATATAAACATACAAAAAATTAAAACTTCATGATCAATTCCACTCTCTTGGGCTACAAAATACATACTGTCCAACTTTAATCCAAGCTGGAAACAAAACTTTTTTTTTAGTGAATTAACTCTCATTCAGTAACCAGACACACATTAAATTGTGTTGAATACACACAATTTTTAAAGTATGAACATTTAAATGAAGCTAAGTATGATTTTTTTTAATAAAATGAAATATTACATAAGTGTCTGACCACACCATTGGGACAAATAAGGCTTTAAAATCACCTAGAACCAGAAGGAAAGGCACTGCATGAAAACTCAATGGACTTTCATTAAACTGATGTTCTCCAAGTGGATTTTACCAAAAAATTCTAATCATAAATTTCTCTTTCAATGATTAACATTTCTCTGTTAATAACATCCAAAATAAATTCCCATTCATGGCTACATAGAGGCAAGGTTCAACCTTTCTAAAGACCCTTATTACAAACTGCCAAACAGCCCTCTAGAAATAGACCAACGTTGTTTGCCAACAGTGCTCATTTTGTATTGCAGATACTTTTAGCCCCCTCTTAAAGTGGCTTGAAGCTATTCCAAGGTGCTCTTGCAGTAAATTTTCATCTACTTAATTTCTTGATCAGAATCTGACCTCCACAAATTTGTAGGGTTCATTCTTTTTTCATTCAGATAAATTTCTACTTAAAAACAATAATCCATAAGCTTATTGATATTTAGTTATAAGTTCTAAAGTAATGTATATGGAATAATTTGTAAACTTTAATAAAATATTAAACAAACATAAGTTAATTTATAATATTTTCTAAATTTCTGGTATGGTATTCCAAAATGATCTCTTAAGATTCCTGTCACCCAGCCAGTGGGGCTCTGTGGTTGAGCGTCAACCCATGAACCAGAAGGTCATGGTTCGATTTCTGGTCAGAGCACAAGCCCAGGTTGCAGGCTCGTTCCCCAGTGGGGGCGTGTAGGAGGCAGCTGATCTCA